>NC_041383.1:190815878-190868491 GCF_002162155.2 Triticum dicoccoides
CATGCTTGCATTAGATTTTGCTACTGTTATTGATTGCTCCTACTCTGATGCATAGCCTGCTTTTGTAACCTGCTCATTGTACCTTACCTACTTATCCTAAACTGCTTAGTATAGGTTGGTTAGTGATCCATCAGTGACCCCCACCTTGTCCTTGTTGCCCATGCTTCATCATCGAAGACCCGATCAAAGGGATCAAAGACCAGGCCCCGGCACCGCACATCACTTTCTCCTTAGTTGCTCGACACTACTGGGTTACTATCGAGTGCCGAGGGTGAGACCTCTACAGCACTTCTGATGTTAACCCTGTAGTGTAGCTATTCAATCGTGGTCATCGAGGGTGATTTCGCCTTAACCACTTCCGATACGACTCTGTCGTGCAACCCCTCAAGTGTGAACCTCGGGGGTGATTCCTCTTACGTTCACCTTGATGATTACATCGAGTGGAATTCACCGGGGGTGATTCCTTGGGTTTTCCCCTTGATGTTTGGACACACGGATACTTGGAGTTTACCATTGTTACATGGAAAGGCGGGTCGACCCCGAGGGGTACCCGCGAGTGATGTGGAGACGGGTTGACTTGGAAGTTGCCCGCGAGATACTTATGAGGCGTGGCCGGGAATTCCTAGCCCTTGTGGCAAGTCCTCGAGACGGGGCAACGGGGTCACATCTTTCGTGAGTCTCTGCTTGTTACCGCGTGTTCCTAATCCACTACGGTTTGGATATTTGATCTGAGGGGCCACTGGCCTGATAGCACTAACCATCACGTGGGCATAGTATGGGCATTCTGCGTCGTATACATCAGCCGAAGCTTATTAGACGTCAGCGACTGAGCGGCGCCCGTCGGGTTGGATTGCGTAAGCACCTGCGTTTTTGAAGGAGGTAGCTAGGTCTGCTCACCGACCGCGTTCGCAACGTGCAGGAGTTCCCGGGGAGATGGCACATGACCCCTGGGGCATAGGTTTAGTCCGTCGTGCTAACCTCTCTATTAAGCCTAGGTCGGGTTGCGGCGTATTGTTTGGCCGAGGCCGGGCATGACCCAGGAAAGTGTGTCCGGCCGGAGTTAATCGAGCGTGGTGTGTAAGTTGGTGCACCCCTGCAGGGAAGAAAACATCTATCGATAGCTTGTCCTACAGTAACGGACACTTGGTGTTGTATCCCGATCGATACAACTAGAACTGGATACTTGTGATGAGAAATGGATAGTAGGGCTCTCGGATTTCTTTCTCGCAGGGAGTCGAGAAAGGATCTCTGGCCGAGCTTGATAACACTACTACTACTTTACTTTATGCTACTCTACTCCCTCCTGTTGCTGCAAGATGGTGGTTTCCAGAAGATGCTAGTCTTTGATAGGACTAGGCCTTCTCTCTATTCTGGCATTTCTGCAGCACAGTCCACATATACATCCTTCCTTTGATAATGTTGCATATGTAGTGTAGATCCTTGCTTGCGAGTACTTTGGATTTGTACTCACGGTTGCTTTGCTCCCCCTCCCCCCCCCTTTCTTTTTCTTTCCGGTTGATGCAACCAGATGTTGGAGCCCATGAGCTAGATGCCACCGCCGGTGCCTATTACTATGTGGAGACCGCTGACGACCAGGAGTTGTTAGGAGGCTCCCAGGCAGGAGGCCTTGCCTTTTTGATCGTAGATGCTTTTATGCTAGCCTTCTTAAGGCAAACTTGTCTAACTTATGTCTGTACTCAGATATTGTTGCTTCCGCTGACTCTTGTGTATTCGAGCTTATGTATTTGAGCCCTCGAGGCCCCTGGCTTGTAATATAAAGCTTGTATTATTTTTAATTTGTGTCTAGAGTTGTGTTGTGATATCTTCTCGTGAGTCCTTGATCTTGATCGAACACATTTGCGTGTATGATTAGTGTATGATTGAATCGAGGGCGTCATAAGTTGGTATCAGAGTCGACTGCCTGTAGGTAGCCCCCTTTCCTACTCCTTGGCCGAAGTCGAGTCTAGTCACTACAAAAACTTTTACTAACATTGACTGTGTGTCTTACGGGCCCACGTCGCCATTGGGTGGTATTAGGATCTTTTACTCCTCGTCTATACTCTGGGACTTTAAACTCTCTTCTACTCGGGTTAAACGAATTTACTAACTCTAATATTAGGATCCCGTGACCACATTCACCCCAAAGTTGGATAAGCCATAGTTACTCCTTAGAATAGCATCTTGAATAGTGCACACACTGTCGTGTTGACTACTATGTGGTATCCTTCGTACCTCTTTCATTATGCATGTTTCATCATGAATGATCCTTGTCTTTGCAAATGCTCAATGCTGAACTACCCCCTGTTACATGTTAGCAGGATGGTTAGACCTGCTGGTCGTGGCCGTGGTGGCAACGATCCACCGCTGCCCGAATTCTTTGCTGGAATGATGCAATAGTTTGAGCTGAACCGCCAATTCATGGAAGGAATGATGTCTCAGTTTCCTCGTCCGAATATGAACCAGCAGCCAACCCCGGTTACTCTGCATGACCTCATGCGCCTCAACCCGACAATCTACCGCAGCTCAACTCAGCCCCTTGATGCTGATGACTGGCTCCGCGACATCACATATGAAATGGAGTCTGCTAGTGTTGCCCCTGCCAGCTATGTCACCTTTGCATCATTATTTCTGAAAGGTCCCACTGCTCAATGGTGGGACAGCCACAGGCGTACCCTACCTACTGGAACGGTCATCACTTGGCCGGATTTCCAAGATGCCTTCCATGACCGCTTCATTCCTCGGGGAATCATGGACAGGAACAAGCGAGATTTCCGCAACCTCACCCAAGGCAACAAGTCTGTAGATGCTTATCAGCGGGAATTCTTGGACTTGTCCCGTTATGCTGAAGAATACATTGCTACTGATGCTCGTAAGCAGGAAAAGTTTCGTGATGGACTTCAACCTGATATCAAGCTAGCACTGCTCGTTCATGACTTTGCTGATTTCGCCACTTTGGTGAACAAGGTTATTCAGGTTGAGACTGGTCTTCAGGAACACCTGGGATCCCTTAGGCGTAGTCGCGACGCTGGCGCATCTTCGGGCCCGTCAGCGCAGAAGCGTCGGATATGGATCCCCCATAGCATGTATCGTCCAACTACACCTGCACCAAGACAGTCCTATGTTGCACCTCGTCTGCCTCCTCCACGGCAGAGGCAGCCTCTTCGGGCTGTACCACCCCAGGCTTCTGCTCCCAATCCCAATGATGATCTGTGCTTCAAGTGTGGCCTTCCAGGTCACCATTCCAAGAAATGCCCTCAGAATCAGAATCAGCTGGCTCTGCCTTCAACTGACCATAACAATCAGCCCCATAACAACAATGCCAGACCTTATGGTCGTGGTCAGGCTAATCATATTGATCTGAATGAAGCTCAAGACCAGCCTGCCACTGTGATGGGTACTCTTCTTGTTAATTCAGTACCTGCATCTGTTTTGTTTGATTCAGGAGCATCGCATTCTTTTATATCAGAAGAGTTTGCATTTATGCATGGCATTAAATACGAAGAGATGCACACTCCACTAGTGGTAAAGACCCCTGTGGGCCAATGCCAAACCTCCATGGTTAGCCACAATGTTTTAGTTCAAATCGAAGGGTTGGAATTTTTTGCATCCCCCATTATTCTTAAGTCTTCCAATGTTGACCTCATTCTGGGAATGGATTGGTTGAAAGAACATACGGCTTCCATCGTTTGCACCACTAAAACCGTCCACCTTCTGCACCCTTCAGATGAGATAGTAAGCTACAATGCTTGTCTGGTTCAAAACGCTGAAGCTCGACTTTATGTCTTGAATGCGTTGAACGCAACACCTCTTGAGGGAATTGAAAAGATTCCAGATGTTCGCGACTTCCTAGATGTCTTTCCAGAAGAACTTCCAGGAATACCCCCTGCCTGGGCTGTCGAGTTCGTCATCGACTTGAAACCAGGCACCGTTCCTATTGCCAAACGACCCTACAAGATGCCACCTCATGAATTCCTTGAACTTAAGGAGCAAATCGACAAATCTCTTCGCAAGGGTTTCATTCGTCCAAGTTCCTCTGCTTGGGGAGCACCTTCTCTCTTTGTCAAGAAGAAGGACGGAACAGACCATTTGGTCCAAGACTATCGTCCTATCAACCAAGCTACAATTAAAAACAAATATCCCCTTCCTCGGATCAATGATCTGTATGATCAACTGGCTGGTTCATCGATATTCTCTAAACTCGACTTGAGGTTGGGTTACCACCAGATCTGTGTTCGTGAAGAGGATATTCCCAAGACTGCCTTAGTTACTCGTTATGGTTCTTATGAGTACATCGTCATGTCTTTTGGCTTGACCAATGCTCCAGCTACATTCTCCCGTCTGATGAACTACATATTCATGGATTACCTCAACAAGTTCGTTGTAGTCTATCTCGATGATATCCTGGTATATTCGAAGAACAAAGAAGAACATGCTGAACATCTTTGACTTGTTCTAAAGAAGCATCGAGAACATCAACTATATGCCAAGTATTCCAAGTGCGAATTCTGGTTACCCGAAGTCACCTACCTTGGTCATGTCATCTCCAAGGATGGTATTGCCGTCAACCCAGAGCGCGTTCAGGCTATTCTTGACTGGACCCCTCCGAAGACTGTCAAGCAAGCCAGAAGCTTTCTCGGACTTGCCAGTTATTGCCGCCGTTTCGTCGAGAACTTCTCCAAGATTGCCAAGCCACTGACCAATCTACTACACAAAGGCGTTAAGTTTGATTGGACTGAAAAGTGTTAGGAAAGTTTCCAAGCACTCAAGGACAAGCTGACATCTGCCCCAGTGCTTGCTCCCCCTGATTCTCGCAAGGACTTCGTGATCTATTGCGACGCTTCACGTCAAGGATTAGGCTGTATCCTAATGCAAGAGCACAGGGTGATTGCTTATGCCTCCCGTCAAGTACATCCTCACGAAGAGAACTACCCAGTTCATGACCTCGAGCTTGCTGCGGTTATCTTTGCACTGAAGCTATGGCGACAGTACCTTCTCGGTAATCGTTGCGAGATCTTCACCGATCATCAGAGTCTGAAGTACTTGTTCACTCAGCCAGATCTGAACCTCCGTCAGCAGTGATGGATGGAAGCTATTGCTGACTACAACTGTGGTATATCCTATACCCCTGGTAAGGCTAATGTAATGGCTGATGCCTTGAGCCACAAGTCTTATTGCAATAATCACATGGTCTACAAAGCTCAACCCCGCCTTTATGAAGAGCTATGCAAGCTGAATCTTCAACTAGTTCCACAGGGTTCTCTGAATAACCTTGTCTTGGAACCAACTCTTCTGAAAGCAATTAAGTCTGCTCAAGCCAAAGATGCTCACGTTATTTTGATGAAAAAGGATCTTGCCTTAGAGAAATCCAGAGATTTCTCACTTGGTGAAGATGGAACCTTATACTTCAGAGATCGTATTGTAGTACCCCGGTTCAAGCTTATGACAGAGAAGGTGATGAAAGAAGCGCATGAAACCCCTATCTCTATTCATCTGGGAAGTACCAAGATGTATCAAGACATTCGGCAGAAGTATTGGTGGTCTAAGATGAAGCAAGACATTGCTCGATATATTGAAGAATGTGATGTTTGCTGTCGCGTCAAAGCAGAACATCAGAAATCGGCTGGTCTTCTACAACCGCTTCCGATTCCTGAATGGAAGTGGGATACGATCCAAATGGATTTCGTCACAGGCCTTCCCAAGTCTCAGAAAGGTAACAATGCTATCTTTGTCATCATCGACCAATTCTCGAAGGTTGCTCACTTTCTGCCAGTCAAGGAGACAATCACTGCTAGTCAATAAGCAAACTTGTATATCTCCAGAATTGTGTCACTCCATGGCATTCCGAAGGAGATCAGTTCAGACCGCGGTAGTATATTCACTTCAAAGTTCTGGGATAGTTTCCAAGAGGCAATGGGAACTCATATTACCTGGAGCACTGCTTATCATCCCCAATCCCAAGGCCAGGTCAAGCGAGTCAATCAAATTCTTGAAGACATGCTTAGGGCTTGTGTTATTTCTTTCGGTAAGAAGTGGGAAGAATCTCTCCCTTATGCGGAGTTCTCTTATAACAACAGCTATCAAGCCAGCTTGAAGATGGCACCCTTCGAAGTGCTATATGGACGTAAGTGCCGAACCCCTCTGAAGTGGTCAGAAACTGGGGAACGGTGGCTCATTGGTCCAGACATTATTCAACAAGCTGAAGACCAGGTTCGCATAGTCTGGGATAATCTCAAGTCAGCCCAGTCCCGCCAGAAGAGCAACTATGACCGGAAACATTGGGGTTCAACTTATCAACCTGGTGAACAACTTATTTGCGTGTCACTCCTTTGAGAGGCACTCATCGGTTTGGAGTCAAGGGCAAGCTAGCTCCTCGCTACATTGGTCCCTTCCGTATCCTCGCCCGTCATGGACTGGTGGCTTATCAATTGGAGTTGCCACCTCGGTTCTCTCACGTCCATGACGTCTTCCATGTGTCGCAACTTCGTCGATGCTTCAAGGATCCGGAACGTGAAGTGGATCTGGAATTGATTGAAGTTCAAGATGATCTCACATACAAAGAGCATCGGATCCGCATTCTTGAAGAAGCTGAACGTCGAACCCACTAGAAGGTTACCAAGTTCCTCAAGGTGCAATGGTCGAATCATACTAAAGAGGAAGCCACTTGGGAACGCGAAGATAACCTCCGGGATGAATACCCCGACCTATTCCCTTCTACCTCTTAATTGTCGGGACGAGAATTTCTTTTAGAGGAGGAGAGTTGTAACACCCCGGTGTAATGATGCAACAGTAACCCCTGGGGTTAAGTTAATCATTTTTCTAAACAAGTGTTTGATCATCATTGTCTCCTCTCTCTTTTAAATTCCAGTTGAATTCAATTTCAAATTATGAGTGAATTTCAAAATGCTCGGACATCAAAACTAGAATGTTCATCATGTGGAACATATTCTTCTCGTAATATTGGTGGTGAACCAACATTATTTTCAAAATGTCTAAGTGGCCTAAAATAGATAAGACAGAAAAGCTTTAACAAAAGAAAGGAAAAGCCCCCCCCCCCCCTCAACTGGGCTGACTGGCCCAGCTGGCCACCACGCCCCCCATGGGCCTCAGCCCACCTGGCAGCCCAACAGGCCATGTGGCCCACTCCCCCTCCCCTGTCGTCTCCCACCTCCCACTGTTCCCCCGACCCGAGTCGCTACAGGCGTCGTTCCCGCCGAACCCGAAGCCTCCTCTTGGTGACCAGAAGCTCCGCCAAAGACCGGCACTCCCTCTCCGACCATGAGCTCGAGCTCGGCACAACCTCACCAACCGGATCGACGCCGCCTTCCCTGTTCGGTCACCGCTGTCTTCCTCCACTCTGGCCAGCTCTGCTGCTCCTAATCCATTCGCCGGCCTCCATGAGCCGCTCGGTGAGCCTCCGCATTGCTTCATTCCCTCTCCTTCACGTTCTAGCGCGCTCGGTCGCCGTCCCCGCAAAGCTGGGCTCCGTCGACTGCCATGGCCAGTGAGCTCGTCGCTGCCGTGCCCCGTAGCTTCTTCTGCTGATGTGTGCGTGCTCGTGGCGTTGCGTAGATGCCTCCTAGTGCTATGCCTTGTTCGATCTCGCCGCGTGAACCTGTTTCCATCATGCCCGAATGATGGCCGCCACCCAGCTCAATGTGGCCGACGACTCCAGCGGCCCCAGCTCCTACCAGTTCCCCCACAGGACGCGGCGTGCTCTCCCCGTTTGAACACACCCGCCCGCGCCCATTTTGGCCGTTGGACGGCAAATCCCGACACACGGCCGCACCCTCCGCCGTGGATTTGGTTGCCGGAGCTAGCTCCGGCACCACCGCTGACCTGGCCGGCCGGGGCCACCCCCTGGGTCGCTAGCCCGTGGGCCCCTGGGGCCCGACTCACCTATTGATCGGTCAACACTGCTGACTGGGCAGGCCCCAGCCACTGATGTGTGGGCCTCACCGCTTTTTCCTCTAACTAAAATGTTTTTATAATTAAAACTAATTAGTTTAGCTAATTAGTCTATGACACGTGGGGTCCAGTACCTAACTAACCTAGATTAGTTAGTTTAATACATTGTTAGGCTAACAGAGGCTGACATGTGAGTCCCGCAGGACCCACAGGCCTTGTTTGACCTGGTCAGCCGCCCTGCTGACTGCTGATATCACTGTGACATCATGCTGACGCAATAAACCCTTCTGTTATTTTATTTAATTCTAGAAAATGTTTAAAACTTTGAAAATTCATAGAAATTAAACCGTAACTCCGATGAAAATGTTTTCTACATGAAAGTTGCTCAGAAAAATCCAATGAATCTGGATACACGGTCCGTTCATCTGTCACATGCACCTAGCATGCTGAACATGGAACCGTCCCCTCTCTTTTCATTTGTGCAGAAAATGCCACACGTCGGGAATTCATCCTCGGATGTTTATCCCCTCCGTCTGCAATGTTTAGTACTACGTTAGGTCGACCCTAATTCTGCTTATCGTCATGTCATGCTTAGCGTTGCATCTGTTTGCTTATATTTACTATTTCTTCCCCCTCTTCTCTCCGGTAGACCCCGAGACCGATGCTGCCCTATTGATCGACTACGTCGACGACGACCCCTCCTTGCTAGAGCAACCAAGCAAGCCCCCCCTCCCTTTGATCATCTCAATATCGCCCATTCCATTCTCTCATGCTTGCATTAGATTTTGCTACTGTTATTGATTGCTCCTACTCTGATGCATAGCCTGCTTTTGTAACCTGCTCATTGTACCTTACCTGCTTATCCTAAACTGCTTAGTATAGGTTGGTTAGTGATCCATTAGTGACCCCCACCTTGTCCTTGTTGCCCCTGCTTCATCATCGAAGACCCAATCAAAGGGATCAAAGACCAGGCCCCGGCACCGCACATCACTTTCTCCTTAGTTGCTCGACACTGCTGGGTTACTATCGAGTGCCGAGGGTGAGACCTCTACAGCACTTCTGATGTTAACCCTGTAGTGTAGCTATTCGATCGTGGTCATCAAGGGTGATTCCGCCTTAACCACTTCCAATACAACTCTGTGGTGCAACCCCTCAAGTGTGAACCTCGGGGGTGATTACTCTTACGTTCACCTTGATGATTACATCGAGTGGAATTCACCGGGGGTGATTCCTTGGGTTTTCTCCTTGATGTTTGGACACACGGATACTTGGACTTTACCATTGTTACATGGAAAGGCAGGTCGACCCCGAGGGGTACCCGCGAGTGATGTGGAGACGGGTTGACTTGGGAGGTGCCCGCGAGATACTTACGAGGCGTGGCCAGGCATTCCTAGCCCTTGTGGCAAGTCCTCGAGACGGGGCAACGGGGTCACATCTTTCGTGAGTCTCTACTTGTTACCGTGCGTTCCTAATCCACTACGGTTTGGATATTTGATCCGAGGGGCCACTGGCCTGATAGCACTAACCATCACGTGGGCATAGTATGGGCGTTCTGCGTCGTATACATCAGCCGAAGCTTATTAGACGTCAGCAACTGAGCAGCGCGCGTCGGGTTGGACTGCGTAAGCACCTGCCTTTTTGAAGGAGGTAGCTAGGTCTGCTCACCGGCCGCGTTCGCAACATGCAGGAGTTCCCGGGGAGATGGCACATGACCCCTGGGGCATAGGTTTAGTCCGTCGTGCTGACCTCTCTATTAAGCCTAGGTCGGGTTGTGGCGTATTGTTTGGCCGAGGCCGGGCAAGACCCAGGAAAGTGTGTCCGGCCGGAGTTAATCGAGCGTGGTGGGTAAGTTGGTGCACCCCTGCAGGGAAGAAAACATCTATCGATAGCTTGTCCTATGGTAACGGACACTTGGTGTTGTATCCCGATCGATACAACTAGAACTGGATACTTGTGATGAGAATTGGATTGTGATGAGAAATGGATAGTAGGGCTCTAGGATTTCTTTCTCGCAGGGAGTCGAGAAAGGATCTCTGGCCGAGGTTGATAACACTACTACTACTTTACTTTATGCTACTCTACTCCCTCATGTTGCTACAAGATGGTGGTTTCCAGAAGATGCTAGTCTTCGATAGGACTAGGCCTTCTCTCTATTCTGGCATTTCTGCAGCACAGTCCACATATACGGCCTTCCTTTGATAATGTTGCATATGTAGTGTAGATCCTTGCTTGCGAGTACTTTGGATGAGTACTCACGGTTGCTTTGCTCCCCCTCCCCCCCCCCTTCTTTTTCTTTCTGGTTGATGCAACCAGATGTTGGAGCCCAGGAGCCAGATGCCACCGCCGGTGCCTATTACTACGTGGAGACCGCTGACGACCAGGAGTAGTTAGGAGGCTCCCAGGTAGGAGGCCTTGCCTTTTCGATCGTAGATGCTTTTATGCTAGCCTTCTTAAGGCAAACATGTCTAACTTATGTATGTACTCAGATATTGTTGCTTCCGCTGACTCTTGTGTATTTGAGCCCTCGAGGCCCCTAGCTTGTAATATAAAGCTTGTATTATTTTTAATTTGTGTCTAGAGTTGTGTTGTGATATCTTCCCGTGAGTCCTTGATCTTGATCATACACATTTGCGTGTATGATTAGTGTATGATTGAATTGAGGGCATCACATCATCATATTTTGAAGTATGTCATTCTATCCTCTTTAGTTAGCCATCATACATGTGAAATTGTGTCATGCTATCCTGTTTAATTGGCCATCATATATGTGAAATTATGGCATGTTATTCTGTTTGGTTAGACAACATAAATGTGAATTATTCCATGCCCTGTTTTCTTCCCTACTATCCATTGCACTTGTCTATCTTACAATGTATGTACATTCAATTACTTTTCTTCTTTATCAGCCATTTGAATTGGAGGGGTGATGGCAGTACCTATGAGAGTAAAAACACGGTCTTCAGAAAAGATCGTGCTACCTATAGATGCAAATAGAACCACGGTTGTACTTGCCCAAGAACCAACCCCACCACACATAACCCAGACTCACGCAGATTGTACCCCTACCCAGTTGGAAGAGAACCAACTACACCCCTTCTAACACCAACCCCACCAGATAGTAACCCAGTTCCCGTTGACACAACACCGTCTCCACCACAGAGCACCCAAACACGAGCAGTTAGTAAGGCAACTGCAGTGCCCAAAGCACGAGGACCACCACTCTGAACCCCAAGTCAACACTTAAAGTAGAAGAATTGTTCTTAGGTCAGGTTCTGTAGCTATGGTTCATACGCCTTTGCTCTTGCATCACTGTATTTACTCATACCAACTAATTTCAAATTTGGAGGATACAATTGAAACTCCAATGGCGCAACAGGTATGTTTTAAACATGTTTCTTTAACGTGTTTGTTGTTTTAACTTGCTCTATGTTGATTTCAGTTTCCATTGAATGAACAGTTATGTTCTCATGCCATGCACATTACAAGTGTTGTTATTGTTGTGTAGTTTCCCACACTTATATTCTGTCTATGCTGCTTTGTCTTAAATAGATATGATTTGAACTGTCTCTATCTTGATTTGGCAACATAAACTAGAATGATATAGACCATACAGTGACCATACTACATAGATATATGTTTGTTTCATGTTCTTATCCTATCCACCTTACTACTGAACTGGTTTACCAAAATGAGTATCATATAGAACATGGTAAACCTGTGATGTGTCTGTTTGTTTCTCTTTTAGAATGCAGACAAAATATTAGAGAAGAGTACCCCATTATGCAATGGTAAAGGAAGTAATGCAGATAAGGTTCAAGATAGTGAGACATCCTTGTTGGTCTCCAAGAATGTTGATAAAAACTATATTGAAGACACTGAGACAATCCCAAAGTCTTGTCTTGATGTAGTGTTTGAGTTACTGGCCACTACTATTGCCACCATCTCTTCGAATTCGCTGCCTGAATCAGTTCGACTTCTTGAGTCTCAACTTCAAGTTGAAAGACATCGATCAGATGTTCTGCGACAGGAAGCCGAAGGACTGAGGAAGTCCCTACAGAATTCAGATGCATACTTTCTAGCACAACAGCAAGCGCTGGAGGATTTAAGCTCCAAACAAGAGAAAGTTAATAAGCTTGCTAAGCATCTTGCCAGCATTATGGGTACCCAAGATATTGTTTCTTGAGCTCTTTTGAAGTGGTTTCAGTTCTGGACTTGTTTTGCTATAGCATTTATTTGCATGGGTTGCCAACTTTGACAACCAGTGCATGTTATATGCTGCTTTGTTCCCTATATTTGCACTGGTGGTGAACTTTGATGCCCAGTGGATGTAATATGTGTAATAGCCGTGATAGCCTAGCGTAAGTTGCTTGCTTATTTATTTCCTTGTTTTCTTGTTTATTTGTTTGCTTGTAGTTAGTGCAATTCTTTTTCCACGGTTTGCTAGTGGCCGCAATAACCTATTTTTTAAAACTAGGCCACAATAACCATGGGCTACATATTTACTGTAGTGACCATGGGCCTCCTACGGGCCGTAGAAACAATGGGCCTTCTACGGGACAATAGAAACAATCACTACTGCAGGATGCTGCTAACGCGACACTACGATCAGAGACCCTTTGATGAAACCGTGTGCGGTGCATTAATCGCAAACGTGATGTAAAATAACCGTCAAAAAAGATGCAAAACGTTTGCGATGAAGGATACATCAAACACGGTTCATATTTTAGTTACGTGTGCGATGCGAGGTATACGGTTTAGATCAATTAACTGTTTGCGATGAGGTAGAACAAAAGAAATGGGCAGGAAGATGAAGGTGTGTGCGATATACAACATATAGTTCACTCGGATAAAATGTTTGTGATGAGGCGGAACAACAGAAAAGGGCAGCCAGATGAAGGTGTGTGTGATATATGACATACAGTTCACTCGGATGAACTATTTGCGTTGAGCCAATAGAATAGAAACGGTTCAACTTAACAAGATGTGTGTGATACGCGGCAAACAGGTCTGTAATCGGAAACGTGTGGGAAGACCGATAACAACACACACGATTCCTATTAACAAGTCGTGTGTGTTGTGAACAAATGATTGCTGGTATACAATTGTGAGTGATTGATGAAAACATCATCGACGGGTTCCATTATTTAGTCAGTGTGCGATGTGATTTGCTCTGTCCGCACAACATCTACGCTTTGTCTATAGAGCATCAACATATATACTTAAAAAGACAGCATTGCATAACCAAATTAAGCATTCAATTACACAAATGACTACACACATAACATTTCCACACACCAAAGTAAGCAATTACATGCATACTAAACTAGGAGAAACGAGGATCTAATCATCTTTTTGCGGTGACACTTGCCATTGCTCTACTTCCGGCTGGATCCCTGGCCGTTTTGGGGAAGGAGGCACTTCCTCATGTCAACGATCCGCCTGTACATGTCGTAGCTCGTGTACGCCTATATGGCCGCATACACGACGTGAACTTTGTTGAGTTTCTCCGTCCGGCCCGAGTGCCAGGCACGCTTGTCCTTGTTGCAGGAATCCTTCATGTCTTTGTAGTAGGGGTCGATGATGGCCTCAGCGAGGTGAACCAGTGAGTCCTTCTCATGCTCCTTGCTGCCCCAGATCTTGTATTTGCCCTGGATGTCGACAAGATTCTAGCAGGCCATGCTCGAATTCTTGAGCACCTTTACATCATTGGTGATGTCCACCATAGTGAACATGTAGTGGGGGCTGTTAACAAACGTGGCAAAACGCTCGCAAGGCCTTGTGGCCAGGCAGTAGTGGTAGAGTGGTTGCGCACGCACATCTGGGTGACGACGATCTTGGGACGAGACCCGGCACGAGCGCGGGTGTACTCGAGGTTGAACCCGACTACCTTGTACTTCTCCTCGGCAAGAAACAACTCCATGATGTGGATGGAGTGCTCCACCCAGACCGGGTTGTTGGTGTACACCACCGAGAGCTCCGTGAACCTTCCGTGGGTGTCCACCACGGCATGCATGGTGAACTGCTTCTCATCATCGGCAGCCGTTCGGAGTGCCATTGGAGCCGCGCAGGATACCCTCTAAGAATTTGTCGTGGTGGGTGTGCTTCTTGCAATGGTGGGGCGCGATCGAAAGGTTAAAGAGACACAAGGGTTAAATGGCCACTGTCATAAATGGGGGCCGGCCCGCCTGTAATCGTCACATCTTGTCACGACGTTCATAGTGGAGGATTCCAGTGCACGCTTGACAACACCGCACCGCACGTGTTTTGTTTGACCACGCGTGGGCTTGAAGAGGCGCCAAATGTATCATCGGTGAGCTTGTTCCCGCGCTACCATGCAGTTTGCCACGCAAGCTTCCCGCCCGGCTAGTTTGGCCATGCGTCGGCTAGAAGAGGGACAAATCGTGGGCATTTATTGGCAAAAATCTAAATAAATATGAGGTGTGTGGAATGACTTCGGTCATATGTTTACCCGTGGGTGATGAGGTCAAAGTTACACAGAAGGGTGATGATGGACACTCGAGTGCGATAATTAATTTTGCGCTCCATGGGGCACACGGATGTCAAAGATCGCAGTCGAGTTAGCTATATAGATCGTGTGTTATGAGATCGACAAGGTAAACAGATTCGAGAATGCTTAATAAAATCTAAGACCATTGCATATTAAATTCAAAATAGTGCTACCAACTGATATGTATCCAACGTATCCACTTTTCCTAACACTTTTCCTCTTGTTTTGGACTCTAATTTGCACGATTTGAATGAAACTAACCCCGGATTGACGTTGTTATCAGCAGAACTGCCATGGTGTTGTTTTTGTGTAGAAATAAAAGTTCTTGGAATGGAACGAAACTTTGCGAGGATTTTTTATATCAAATAAGAGAATTTCTGGAGCCAAGAGGTAACTGAGGGGGGCACCTGGGTGGGCACAACCCACTAGGGCTCGCCTACCCCCCTCCCAGGCACGCCCAGGTGGGTGCTGCCCACCTGGTGGCCCCGCTGACCCTGAAACCGACGCTATAAAATCATGTATTTCCAGAAAAAATTAGGGAAAAAGAATTATCACGTTTCACGAGATGGAGCCGCCGCCGTCTCTTGTTCTTCATCGGGAGGCCAGATCTGGAGTCCGTTTGGGGCTCCGGAGAGGGGGATCTTTGATCTTCGTCATCACCAACACATCTCCATCGCCAATTCCATGATGCTCCCCACCGGGAGTGAGTAATTCCTTCGTAGGCTCGTTGGTCGGTGAGGAGTTGAATGAGATTCATCATGTAATCGAGTTAGTTTTGTTAGGGACTGATCCCTAGTATCCACTATGTTCTGAGATTGATGTTGCTATGACTTTGCCATGCTTAATGCTTGTCACTTTGGGACCAGGTGCCATGATTTCAGATCTGGATCGTTTATGTTATCACCATTATATCCATGTTCTAGATCCAATCTTGCAAGTTATAGTCACCTACTACGTGTTATGATCCGGCAACCCCAGAGTGACAATAGTCAGGACCACTCCCGGTGATGACCGTAGTTTGAGGAGTTCATGTATTCACCGTGTGCTAATGCTTTGTTCTGGTTCTCTATTAAAAGGAGGCCTTAATATCCCTTAGTTTTCAATAGGACCCCGCTGCCACCGGAGGGTAGGACAGAAGATATCATGCAAGTTCTTTCCATAAGCATGTATGACTATTTACAGAATACATGCCTACATTACATTTATGAACTGGAGCTAGTGCCGTATCGCCCTAGGTTATAATTGTCTCATGATGAATATCATCCAATGAGTCACCGATCCAAGGCCTATGAATTTATCTTATATTGTTCTTGCTTAGTTACTACTGTTGCTACTGCTGTCGTTACTGCTACAATATCACTGCTATCACTTTTACTGTTACCATTGCTACTGCTGCTATCATCAAAACTATCATACTACTGTGCTACTAATCACTTTGTTGCAGATAATTAATCTCCAGGTGTGGTTGAATTGACAACTCAGCTGCTAATACCTTCAAATATTCTTTGGCTCCTCTTGTGTCAAATCTATAAATTTGGGTTGAATACTCTACCCTCGAAAACTGTTGCGATCCCCTATACTTGTGGGTTATCAGAAATATACAAGTCTCATATGATGCCATTTCAACGACTATACCACAAAAAGCTCGAAATATTACAAGGTTCAAATTCCAGAGTTATATGGCTCAAATTCGAAGATTACAAGGTTCAAACTGATATTAGAAATGAAATTCAGCTCATCGGCTACAAAAGCTCACGCTAATCCGCTGAACATGGATATCAGAGAGGTTCAAACTAATATTACCACTTCTAAGTCTGGTTTCCAAACCTCATAATTTTTGCAAAGGGGTTAGACACTGAGAAGTCATGTATGGGGTTGACACAATGACTTTTGATTACTCTGTCATCTGAAGTTCCAAAATGGAATTCAGCATTTTCGGAGCCTATTCTATTCTACTACAGTTGGCGGCGCTGATCAACAAACCATTCATTTTTGCGAAAAAAATATAGGGCAAACCTCATCACCTTCAGCACCCTTACTCTGACAACAAAGAACCTGGCAAATATAATCTCCGGTAAGGTCCCTCGGTAGGAGTTCAAAGTAATTTCTGAGAGATGCAGATCTATGCATTCGACATGATTGTTATATTGTATCACATTATCCACCACTTGGCCTAATCTTATCTGTAAAATAAGAAAACATGTTAGTTCCTACATGCAGTTTTGAACACTACTACAGGCCTATTTGGTTTGCAGGATTTGTAAAATGCACTAACATGCCATCTTCGATCTGACATGATTAACATGGGCATTTGATCACAATCTAGCAAAATGTAGCCTTCTTCACAAGAGGTTGGAGTGGATGAGAAGTTACCTAAGAAAACTAGTACAGATGAATCCAAAGGAGAAATGCTTATGGATTGTAACCATGTGGATCAAGCAACCAATATGGGGGGGCATGTACGTACTGAAATCCTCCAAAAGAATCCTTCAGAAATCATAGTACATTGTCATTGTAAACTTGGAAAAGGGTGTCACAAATTGAACTCCCTTATGGTTAACATTTAACAAGAAAGGAACATCACCTCGATATATAGCTTCTCCTGGCACGGAAAGCATATAAGGAAACTGATAACTTGCTCCATGTTGGGGCCGATAGATTCTAGTGCCAAGACCTTCACTGCGCAGTTTTGGGGTCAAGCTTGTCGGAATCATTTTCTGGATGACACACGAACATACATCTTCAAAATTAGAAATAATGTTAATTTGTAGAAGGAGAGGTAGAAGGCGGATGTTGTACCTGAACGGGTGTGGATCCAATAACAAGTTTGGAGCATTTGTCAGATGAGTAGCCCACCACTGTCAATTTCGGCGCAGAAATGACATTGATTCTTGTTGGACCTTCTTGATTAACTATAAGTAATCTCTCAAGTGCAGGTGTGTCCTGAATGACCATACCGTGGTACACATCTTGTGATGTCTTCTCACTGCACCAGCAACACACATAAATAGTCCGTAGAGTCATGGAGGTGATGTGGAAGATACTCAACCCATTGATCGCCTGAAGACGAAGGTACTCGAGTGCAGTACAGCCACGGAGCAGGCGCTCCATGTTATCGTTTCGGAGGCAGATGGCGACGAGGTCGAGGTGCTTCAGTCATGGTAGAATAAGAGCGAGCGCATCATTAAGGGGGGATGGCAGTTCCTGAACTTGGTGACGTGCAACGTCGGTGCGAGGCAGAGCACGAACGTTGGAAGCGAGCGCATATGCCCATCATCAAAAGTGATCTCCTCGAGCTGATCTAGGGCGGGGGATCGGAACCAGTCGTCAAGCTTGGCTCGGTCCTTGCCGTTGGAACGGGACTTGCCCATTCTAAGGCCTCTAGTTGGGACAAGGTGACTATCGAGGATCTTGGAGAATGCATCCAAGCTTTTGCGATAGCCATGGCAGAGCTCGCAGGTGTCGATGAGGTCCAGAGGAGTGGAGTTCCATAGGGGGCGCCACCACCGGGAAAGGACGGTTGTCCGTGCCCCATATTTGATTGGGAGGAGGGAGATGATGACTGTCAACTTATCATCGGGGAGGCTGCTGATGAAGTCTAGGCCTGCTGGAGTCACTTGTGGTTCTTGCTCGCCCCGCCTCCGCTTGTTGGCAGCCCCATTTTCCACCTTCGGAATCTCCTTGTCAGCGACGCTTTCTGATAGAAGTGGGAGTACATGGAATATTTAGTTAAAACAGGGCAATAGAAAAGTGTATTGGTAACTAGAAGTTATTAGGTAGGAATATAGTAAGAAAATGGAATAACAATTGGTTGCTTAAATACTATAAAATTCATTTGATATTGTTGGGTAAGTCAACATGCAGATACTTGAAAAGAAAACTTACTTCAAACAAAGTCTGGACGGATGATATCATCGGGGAAGCTAGCATATATCTCATGACCAGGCTCTTTTATGTGCAGTGCAATTTTAGTGCCAGCTTTCAGTACATAAAACTTAAAAATTTCTTTCCAAAGGCCAGTGCCAAAATAGGAGTCACCATGTTCGTCAAGTCTTACAGCAGCAACGATTATAAATACATGGTTTGTGTTCAGTATGACATCCCTGCAGTCTTGATTTATGTAAAGGGAAGATTGTGCACTACAGATTCTGTTACATAGCAAGGGACGCGCTGCAGAAAAATGGTAGGATTGTTAAAGAAAATATGGTAACATGCAAATATGGGCCCAACTTTAAAGAACTGTACAATAGTTAAAATTGAGGCACACATATCTATAATTAAACAAATAGGGTAAATATGATGTCATGGAAATATGAGAGTAACTGAAAGAACAATACATCATTAATTTGCCTAATATAGAAAGAAGAGGGGGGAAATCCCCTTTGACGTATATGGTGCATGTGGCACCTTTTATCCAAATGTAGCAATATTTAGTATATGTTCAGGAAAGTAGGCCATGCCAACTGATTTAGGGTGAGATTGAACATACCGCGCACATCCTCAAGTCATCTGGTATGGTGAGATGGAACTCCATGAATGTCTGGCGGAGGCCGCAAAGTCCTGATGTGTCTGTGCACTGTACACTCTATGAATGAAAGAAAACCCTCAAATCAGCTCAAATAAAAATGAATTCACGGCGATTTTCGAACGGGTGATTAAAGGAGGCAGATGAACTGGGATAAGAGAAGAGATAATATCTCATTCAATTAGTTACCTTGTTGTCCATGAGAAAGAACCCTCAGTACGGCAGATTCCCTAACCGAGCGGAGCTGGGTCGATGATATGTCTCCAACGTATCTATAATTTTTGATTGTTTCATGCTGTTATATTATCATTCTTGGATGTTTTACAATCATTTTATAAGCATTTTATATCATTTTTTGGTACTAACCTATTGACATAGTGCCCAGTGCCAGTTGTTGTTTTCTGCTTGTTTTTTACATCGCAGGAAATCAATACCAAATGGAGTCCAAACACAACGAAACTTTTTGTGGATTTTTTCTGGACCAGAAGACACATGATGGGCCGAAGAAGTACCAGAGGGGTGCCCCGAGGGGGGCACAACCCACCAGATCCAATCTAGACACCATCATGGAGGGGTTCATCATGTCCATTGACGCCTCTCCGATGATGCATGAGTAGTTCTTTGTAGACCTATGGGTCCGTAGTTAATAGCTAGATGGATTCCTCTCTCTCTCTCTCTCTCTCTCTCTCTCTCTCTCTCTTTCTCTTGATTCTCAATACAATGGTCTCTTGGAGATCCATATTTTGTAAGTCTTTTTGCGACGCGTTTGTTGGGATCCGATGAACTTTGAGTTTATGATCAGATCTATGTTTTTATCCATGAAAGTTATTTGAGTCTTCTTTGATCTCTTATATGCATGATTGCTTATAGCCTTGTATTTCTTCTCTGATATTTGGGTTTTGTTTGGCCAACTTCATATATTTATCTTGCAATGGGGAGAGGTGCTTTGTGATGGGTTCGATCTTACGGTGCTTGATCCGAGTGATAGAAGGGGAAATGACACATATGTATCGTTGCTATTAAGGATAACAAGATGGGGTCTATTTCTACATAAATAGATCTTGTCTACATCATGTCATTGTTCTTATTGACTTACTCCATTTTTCCATTAACTTAATACACTAGATGCATGCTGGATAGCGGTCGATGTGTGGAGTAATAGTAGTAGATGCAGGCAGGAGTCGGTCTACTAATCTTGGACGTGATGCCTATATAATGATCACTGCATGGATATCGTCATGATTATTTGAAGTTCTATCAATTGCCCAATAGTAATTGTTTTCCCACTGTTTGCTATTTTTCTTGAGAGAAGCCACTAGTGAAACCTACGGCCCCGGGTCTCTTCTTTAATATATTTGCCTTCACGATCTATTTTATTTGCTTTTATTTTCAGATCTATTAAACCAAAAATACAAAAATACTTTGCTGCACTTTATTTTATTTGTGATCTATTTATCCAATCTATTACAACTTTCTCCCGTCTCCATGCCAATTTCTGGCGCCGTTACCCGAAAGGGATTGACAACTCCTTTAACACGTCGGGTTGCGAGTATTTGTTATTTGTGTGCAGGAGCTGTTTACATTGTGTTGCATGGTTCTCCTACTAATTCGATAACCTTGGTCTCATCACTGAGGTAAATACCTACCGTTCCTGTGTTGCATCATCCCTTCCTCTTTGGGGAAATACCGACGTAGTTCAAGCAAACATCAAAAGGAATTTGTGGCGCCGTTGCCGGGGAGACATCATCAACATCAACCAGCTTCCTAATCACAAATCTCATATCCTTGCAATTAACATTATCTACCATTTGCCTCTCGTTTTCCTCTCCCTCACTTCACAAAAAATTACCGTTTTATTCACCCTGTTTTTCATTCGTCGTTTTCTTGTTAGATCCATTCGCATTCTTGCTTTCTCGTCACAATGGCTGGTTTGACTATTCCTCCTTTGTTACCAGATTTTGAAGTTTTATACTTCAAACAAAGACAAGGAGAGAATTTAAAAGATGCTTAGTATAGGATTTGCAATGCTCATAATAGATCTATCCGTAAGCAATCTATCGTTGTTCCCCTTCACTGTTTTTATGTGGGCATCACCACTTGGTATAGATTCGTCCTTGATACGATTACCGGCGGAATTTTTTTGATGTGTCCCTCTCTTGATGCTTTTAGCGCTATGGGAAATTTAGTTGGTTCACCACAGCTTATGATCAATGAAACAATTTTGACTCTTGGAAATACTATATGTTATTGAAAAGAAAATCCTTATCGAAGAACATATTGAAAACTTGGATAGAAAGATACAAAATTTTACTGCTAAAATTGGATCAAAAGTGGGAGAAGTTTTTAAGTTGTTAAAGGAAAAGGGGACTATAATTCACGAAATAATTGAAGAAAGCATGTCTAGAATTGATAAAGAAAACTGGAAGAGATCTTTAATAATTTAAGTACGGCTTTTGCTTCAGCCAAAACTCCCATAAAAATTGGCAAGACTACTCAAGTTACTAAAAACAATGGTCCAACTTCTAGTAATGATAAAGGAGATCTTAAGATGATTAGCATCCATCCCAATTTTATTCAAGTGATAAGAGACCCTATTTGCAAGAATGAATTTTCAATCTCGTGCCTAGAAGTATTGTCGTTGAGAATTTATATGTTAAATCTTTGAAAAATTCTAAGCGTTTGATTGAAGAGTTGGAGACCAAAGATGACAGCACTTACATCCTTCATGTTATGACTTGATAGGGGCGTAAAATGATAACGCTCATTGGGAGGCAACCCAACTTGTATCTTTTTGCTTTTTGCTTTTCTTGTTGTTTTCAATAAAATAACCAATTGTGCCTCTAATAAGATGTGTTTTTATGGTTTAAATTAGTGTTTGTGCCAAGCAAGGCCTTTGGGATGATTTGGGTGAGAGTTGATTTGATCTTGCTGAATAGCAGAAACTTTTGCGCTCACGAAAATAATTACCATTTTTAATAGAAGAGTGATTTTGAGTTGATTCTTTTTGCAGAAGATTAATAAACAAATTTCTCACGTTGTCCTAATTTTTCAGAATTTTTGGAGTTACAAAAGTATTCGAAGTTCCCAGATTGCTACAGACTGTTTTATTTTTGACAGATTCTGTTTTCTTTGCATTGTGTGCTTGTTTTGATGATTCTATGGTTTTCTTTGAAGATTTTTTGCCATATAAAAGTTGGAATACAGTAGATATAATTCAAAAACAAAATATGAATGAGTGTTCTATAGTACTTACAGTAGTGGTTTGCTTTCTTATACTAACGGATCTCATGAAGGTTTTGTTGAGTTTTGTGTGATTGAAGTTTTCAAGTTTTGGGTGATATTATGATGGATGGAGGAATAAGGATTAGCAAAAGGCTAAGCTTGGGGATGCCCGAGGCACCCCAAGATAATATTCAAGAAGTAGCAAGCAACTAAACTTGGGGATGCCCCCGAGTGGCATCCCCTCTTTCTTCTAACGACCATCGGTATTTTACTTGGAGCTATATTTTTATTCGTCACATATTATGAGTTTTGCTTGGAGCATCTTGTATGATATGAGTCTTTGCTTGTTTTTCTTTCTATTTTAAGTCTTGAATCCTTGATGGACACACCTTTTTGAGAGAGCCAAAAATTATGCTATGCTTGCTCCTATGCTTCACTTAAATTTTTAGAGCTACGTAATTGCTCTAGTGCTTCACTTATATCTTCTTGAGCACGGTGTGCTTTGTTATTTTTGAAGAAATGCTCTCATGCTTCACTTAGATTTATTTGGGAGTTAGTAAATTTTTTTAAAAGAAATTCTCTCTTGCTTCACTTCAATTATTTTGAGAGAAAAAATATTATGCTCATGTTCTTCACTTATATTTGTTTGAGCTTATTAAAAGAAACATATGAAATTAGTCCCAAAGTGATCGATATCCAAGGAAGATAGAATAAAAACTTTCATGAAGATCATTGTACAAAATAAACTTGGTTCTTTGTAATGGTTTTGAGATATGACGATATGATATGTGAGTCATGTTGATGAGTAATTATGCTTTAGTACGAATATTGGTGTTAAGGTTTGTGATTCCCTATGCAAGCACCAAAGTCAATAGTTATGCAATGGAATTATATCCTACTTGTGGTGCATTATTCGGTGTTACCTATGCTTAATGCTCGCGTATGAGATTTTTTTTTCTTGGTTGGACGCTTATCAATCTTTTTGCTAGCCTTCATTTGCACTAAGTATGATCACTACTTGTGCATCCAAAACCCTTTAAACCAGTTTTGGCATATGAGTCCACTATACCTACCTATATGCGGTATTTCCGTGTCGTTCTAAGCAAATTTTTATGTGCCATCTCTAATTTTCAAAATAAATTTCTCTTTTGTGTGCTCGTACCGCTCGCGAAGTGGTGAGGGGTGGCCGATATTTTCCATGCTAGATGGGTTATTCTCACGATGAGTGTTTATTCACTTGTCATTGCACTATTAGGGATTCCCAGTCCCGAAATGAACAATGAATTTACTTTATATTGTCAAATAATAAATTCCTTGGAAAGTGTTGGTATGGAGGGAATCCATGGATACGGTTAGCCATGGAAAGTGAAAGTATGGTGGAAAACGAATAAACTTTATTTTTTGTTTGGGAACCGCCTATGATGTATCTAGCATGGAAAGTGTTGGGAGCTCTAAGTCATTTGTGTTGGTGGGAAAAGTATGCCTCCCAAAATGTTTTTATCTCTCAATTTTCGCTTTGAGCTCGGGCACCTCCGCGAAGGGCCTTTGTTTTACTTTATGTAATTTTTATTTTTTACTTGAGTCTCCATCTTCTCTTATAAAGCACCAACTAAGGGGCACTATGATCGTACTTGAGCATTGGGTATAGCTAGTATTCGAGTGTATTTCATGAATGGATCAATGATTGAGCATAATTGGCTAGTGATAACTTGCTTTGGCGTTGATATTTTGAATGACATGGTTGCTTGTTGATATGCTTGAGTATTAAAGTCTTCATGTCAAAACTAGACTATTGCTTTGAACCATATAAAAGCCCAAATGTCCATGCTACAAAGAAAAGAATATGTGATGAACATGTTAGGCAGCATTCCACATCAAAAATTCTGTTTTTATCATTTCCTACTCGAGGACGAGCAGGAATTAAGCTTGGGGATGCTGATATGTCTCCAACGTATTTATAATTTTTGATTGTTCCATGCTGTTATATTATCATTCTTGGATGTTTTACAATCATTTTATAAGCATTTTATATCATTTTTTGGTAATAACCTATTGACATAGTGCCTAGTGCCAGTTGCTCTTTTTTGCTTGTTTTTTACATCACAGGAAATCAATACCAAACGGAGTCCAAACACAGCGAAACTTTTTGTGGATTTTTTCTGGACCAGAAGACATAAGATGGGCCGAAGAAGTACTAGAGGGGTGCCCTGAGGGGGGCACAACCCACCAGGGTGTGCCTGGGGGCACAGGCACACCCAGGTGGGTTATGCCCACCTCGGTGGCGTCACGCACCGCCTCTTTGCTCTATAAATACCAATATTCTAGAAACCCTAGGGGAGTCGACGAAAATCAATTCCAGCCGTCGCAAGTTCTAGAAACACCAGATCCAATCTAGAAACCATCATGGAGGGGTTTATCATGTTCGTTGGCGCCTCTCCGATGATGCATGAGTAGTTCTTTGTAGACCTATGGGTCCGTAGTTAGTAGCTAGATGGCTTCCTCTCTCTCTCTCTCTTTCTTGGTTCTCAATACAATGGTCTCTTGGAGGTCCATATGATGTAAGTCTTTTTGTGGTGTGTTTGTTGGGATCCGATGAACTTTGAGTTTATGATCAGATCTATGTTTTTATCCATGAAAGTTATTTGAGTGTTCTTTGATCTTGTATATGCATGATTGCTTATAGCCTCGCATTTCTTCTCCAATATTTGGGTTTTGTTTGGCCAACTTGATCTATTTATCTTGCAATGGGAAGAGGTGCTTTGTGATGGGTTCGATCTTATAGTGCTTGATTCCAGTGACAGAAGGGGAAACGACACATATGTATCGTAGCTATTAAGGATAATAAGATGGGGTCTATTTAAAAAATAGATTTTGTCTACATCATGTCATCGTTCTTATTGCGTTACTCTGTTTTTCCATGAACTTAATACACTAGATGCATGCTGGATAGCGGTCGATGTGTGGAGTAATAGTAGTAGATGCAGGCAGGAGCCTGTCTACTAATCTTGGACGTGATGCATATATAATAGTCATTGTTTGGATATTGTCATGATTATTTGAAGTTCTATCAATTGCCCAACAGTAATTGTTTTCCCACCGTTTGCTATTTTTCTCAAGAGAAGCCACTAGTGCAACCTACGCCCCCAGGTCTCTTCTTTAATATATTTGCCTTCACGATCTATTTTATTAGCTTTTATTTTTAGATCTATTAAAACAAAAATACAAAAATACTTTGTTGCACTTTATTTTATTTACGATCTATTTATCCAATCTATTACAACTTTCTCCCATCTCCGTGCCAATTTCTGGCACTGTTACCCGATAGGGATTGACAACCCATTTAACACGTCGGGTTGCGAGTATTTGTTATTTGTGTGCAGGAGTTTTTTACGTTGTGCTGCGTGGTTCTCTACTGGTTCGATAACCTTGGTCTCATCACTGAGGGAAATACCTATTGTTGCTGTGCTACATCATCCCTTCCTCTTTGGGGAAATACCGACGTAGTTCAAGCAAACATCAGTCGACCACGAGCAGTGTCGAGAAAGTCGATGGCGATAGGCGGCGGCAATCGGAAGTGGAGAAATGCGGTGGGGTTTGCCGGCAGCCTGGCGGCAACGACATGCGTCAAGCTAAATGGTTGCCGCCACGATAGGCGGTGCCATGCATAGACGCGGAGGAGCTTGTGCAGGTGTGAATGGGAACCGGAGGGGGTGGCGGGCGGCGTGAGGGTTTTTGTGACGTGGGGATGGTGAGGGTTTTCTTTTTTCTTTTTTTGATTTGGGTGGTGAGGGTTTTCGGTCCCACAAAGAATTTTGAAGGCAACGGTTTGCTAAAGCCAACCGTGATTGATTGAAGCAACAGGCAAAATAAAAGTCATTGCACACAGTTCGAAAAATTAACACAAATTACAAAGGGGACCAATAAACCAGGACAGAGGTAGATTCCATCAAACGAACTGATTAAATAAAAGTCATTGCACACTGTTCCAAAATTTAACACAAATTACAAAGGGGGCCAATAAACCAGGATAGAGGTAGATTCCAGCAAACGAACTGATTGCATCCATATCCCGTAGTTAGACATGAGTAAACATAGATTAAACATACTCAGACATAGATAATAAGCGTACACAAGCATAGTTCAACCGTCATTACGCATACTCAAGCATAAATAGTTCAATCCCACATCTCATCTCATGCCGGCACAATCCCGAAGCTTCTCCAGGTACTCAGCGTACGTGGCATGCGCCACCCTGCGAGAATACTTCTGCTTGAAGGAGCCAACGGCTCATCCTCTTGCGTGCGCCAGAACACTTTCATATACGTCATGAAGTTTTTGGTGGCAAAATGGGCATTGATAGCCGCCGTCCCAGGTCCTAATACATCTGTTACGCATTTCCGCATAAAGCTCCCTCAAGATTTGCGTCTTGTACCTCCTCTGGCCATCTTCATCCTCGTTGTCCACATTGTCAGACAACACCTATACAAATAGTAAAAAAATGTGGTGTCAAATTAATGTTTACAAACTAATCTATAGCGAACATTTGGCAGTTGCCAAAATTTGGCATCAAATCAATGTTTACATGCCGTGAAGTAGGATTAGGAATTTATGGCTATTTTTTTATACATATCCAGAGATTATGGTTTGATTTTTAAGCAGGAGTAACCAGAGGAACCCTAGATTCTATTTGACACATAAATGGGTATAGGTGACTAACCAGTTGTCCATCATCGTCGGAGTCGTCGCTGGAGTGGTCGTCGGAGTCATCGCTGGGTCGTCGCCCGAGTCGTCACGAGAGTCGGTGTGGAACTCCGCCTCCGGTTGTGGAAGCTCGACGCCGTCTATGATGCCAGGATGCGGTGATACCTTGCTGAAGGTGACGGCAACCTCTGTCTCCATCTCCACGCCGTGCTCCGGTGCTTTAGCAACCCCAGAGTCGCCACTCCCTCTGATGGGGCGCTTCGACGGCATCCTCATACCCTGACGGCTTTGAGGACTGAGAGCGGCATCGAGGATGCAAGCGGAGAGAGAGGATTGTGTGTGTGGCGAGGATGGGGGTGCGGCCGCTCGGGCGCACCATTAATATGGAGTAGTGGGACTAGTGTGAGAGAGGCGGGCAGTGGTCAAACCATTGGCTCGCCTCTCTGTGAGCCTGCGCATCGGACTGTGGGCATGCCTACCATCGTTTCACACAGCTACTCACACGCCTCCTGATGACACTGCACAGCGAGCATGCCTCCGTCAATTCACACACCTGCACGCACTGGCTCCCGGTCTATCTGCACAGTGGACTGCTCACATGCGTCCCGTCAACTCACACCTGCTCGCACGGTATATGGGTCGCACGCATGGAAATCGCTAGGGGGAGTGGGAAGCTAGCTTTTGAAGCTGAATTTGCACAGTTGGAGAAGTTTTGTTGGGGATATAACTACTGAGTATAAACCGCCCAGGAGGGGCCGGATTATACTCACAAGGAATCATCTCTATAGAAGCCCATGAAGACGAAGACTATGGCGCTTTAAATACAGAAGCTTAGAGGCCCCGAGCCCAATGGCGGATTAGGGCCTATGTAGGTAAACCGCCTTAAGATGTGTAACTTGTGTTGTAAGTTAGGGATAGGAAGAAATCGAGCCGGACACTTGTATGAGACGGCCTCGGGATTCTGTAGACCGCCCGAGCATCAACCTCTGTATATAAAGGGATGACCCAGCAGCGGTTCAGGGACAAAAAACAACAACTCGAGAACTAGGCAAAGTGTATCCGCTCCCTGGTTATTGAGCCCCCATCAATTCCACCTCAACTGGAGTAGGCTTTTACCTTCACTGCAAGGGGCCGAACCAGTATAAACTCCCTGTGTCCTTTGTCCGGTTTAACCCCTCTATGCTAACCTAGTCGCGATGGCTCCACAACTAAGTCCTTTCACTAGGACATCTGGCGTGGTAATTCCACGACATTTGGCGCCCACCGTGGGGCTATCGCACAATGGTTTCAAGTTCTTGGAGGGCAAGTTCAAAGGGCTCAAGGGATACGCAGTGGGACGGATGACGAAGAGTCGTCGCGGCAAGCTATACATCGACGACGCAGGATGGGGCCCCGACGCCGGCTCAATTGAGTACGGGTAACGGGTCCCCTTCGAAGGAATTCACATCTTCATCGGCAAGATCGGCGAACCGGGCCCTGAGTCGGACATCTACACCGACCTCATCGAGACGGCTCAGCGTGCGTGTCCTGCCCGGATTCAGCCCGCCATGAAGCGTGCGTTCGTAGGATGCATCCATGGTACCGAATCTGAACCGTTATCTGATGGTGAGACGGCCATCTATTCCGATGGTGAGTTATCCACCAGCGAGACCGAGTCTTTGTATCAAGTGCAGGATGGCCTAATCGGGGGTTGTTCCGGTGGCGGCAGTATTCCAGACCCCTTCGAACCGCCAAACCGGGTTGCAATCTTCATGGCGGGCACACAGCTCGCGCCTCAATCTTCAACAACGGTGGCAATGATTTCCTGATCGGCAGCCAGGGCAGGCGGCCCCGCGCGCCCGCCGCTCAAGGTTTGTCTGGTTTGTTGGACGCTTTGGTAGCATTGCTGACTACTGAGGTCGATCCGGATAAACAGGATGTTCATAATGCGGAGGTCAGAAAGTTGCGGGATCAGATAGCTTAGGCCAAGGAAGACATGGCTGCTGAGGAGACCAGGATGGACGGGGAGCGGGCCACTTTGAATGCTCAAGCTCAGCGAGTTCACGCGGAGTCTTATCGGCTTATGTTGGATCAGAACGCTTCAAACGAGGTGATGAGGAGGAGGCACCAGTCCCGTCTGCCATCGGTTTACGAAGCAAGGAATCTATTTAATACGCCAGGAGCGGGCACCAGTAACCCACCCATGGTGAACCGGGTTGAAGCACGCAGGACAGAAGTGCCAGATCATCTGCGCACGATGGACCCGCCTCAGCAGAACCAAGAGCCGCCACAATATGTGCCAACACTGCTAAGTCACTTTCCTACCCCTTTGGATAATATGATTGTTGCGCGTCAAGATTGGCCGATATTCCAATGGAAGGTGATTCCCCCGCGGTGGTTGAGACACGACGGGCTAGAGATTTACTCCAGACAGCAATGGTTCAGCAGCATGCATATTCATACAGTCGGGACAGGATTCACTCTACCCCTGGCCCAAGCCGGAGTTACAGCAGGCATGTGGAAGAGCCAACTGTGTTAAGTAGTGGACGGAACCATAATCCGCCATGGAGGCCTAACCCGACAGGGGGAAGGAATGAAGCACATGATGTAGTGGACCAAGGATGAGCGCGCCAAGGAGCCGGACTCACTGTGCACGACGTGGAGCGTCAGCTTATGTCGGTTCGTGCAACCACTACAATGGAGCCAGGAGTCGGTTTTACTACTTTGGGGGTGTCGTGTCTTACACCGGCCCTGTGCAATGTACGGTTGCCCAAGGACTTCAAGGGCCCTCGGAATGTGCCCAATTACACTGCTGACTTGCACCCTGAGTCATGGGTTGAAAGCTATGAGATGGCAATGGAGATGCTAGATGTGGATGGAGTGGCGTGTGCTAAGTATTTCACTATGATGTTAGAAGGAACGGCCCACACTTGGCTAA
Source organism: Triticum dicoccoides (assembly GCF_002162155.2). Lineage (NCBI taxonomy): Eukaryota > Viridiplantae > Streptophyta > Magnoliopsida > Poales > Poaceae > Triticum > Triticum dicoccoides. Next base: position 190,845,657 of record NC_041383.1, read on the forward strand.
AGAGTTTACCACCTAATTCTATTAGGTCATGGGATGAGTTGAAGAGCCAGTTTATCAGCAACTTCAAGGATACATGTAAGCAACCGATGTCAATTGTGGATCTGGCCACTTGTGTTCAAGGAGAGAACGAATCGACCACCCATTGGGTGCGCCGGGTTTCTGAGATCTTACATTCATCAGACCGTATCAATGCAGATTCAGCAATTATAACATTGGAGGGCAATTGCAAATTTACACCTTTAAAGTTAAAGTTGGGATGGCTCAAGTGTCACTTCAATGACATGGGAACACTCATGGGGCTCTAGTTAAATATGCTGACTCTGATAGTACCAAGGATCCCGAGTCTGACGAGGAAAAGCCGAGGAAGGAAAAGAAGAGCAACAACACCAAGGGGCAGCAGCCTAATTCGGTGGGCCACGGTAACAATGGTAAGCGTAAAGCGGACAGCTCAGATTTTGTGGCTAACACCAATGTGCAGGGTAATTGTCGGTGTCAAAACCGGCGGATCTCGGGTAGGGGGTCCCGAACTGTGCGTCTAGGCAGATGGTAACAGGAGACAAGGGACACGATGTTTTTACCCAGGTTCGGGCCCTCTCGGTGGAGGTAAAACCCTACTCCTGCTTGATTAATATTGATGCTATGGGTATTACAAGAGTTGATCTACCACGAGATCAGAGAGGCTAAACCCTAGAAGCTAGCCTATGGTATGATTGTTGTTCGTCCGACGGACTAAAACTCTCCGGTTTATATAGACACCGGAGAGGGCTAGGGTTACACAGAGTTGGTTACAATGGGAGGAGATCTTCATATCGTATCGCCAAGCTTGCCTTCCACGCCAAGGAAAGTCCCTATCCGGACACGGGGCGGAGTCTTCAATCTTGTATCTTCATAGTCCGGGAGTCCGGCCAAAGGTCATAGTCCGGCCATCCAGACACCCCCTAATCCAGGACTCCCTCAGTAGCCCCTGAACCAGGCTTCAATGACGACGAGTCCGGCACGCAAATTGTCTTCGGCATTGCAAGGCGGGTTCCTCCTCCGAATACTTCATATAAGATGTTTGAACACAAGGATAGTGTCCGGCTCTGCAAAAATAAGTTCCACATGCCACCGTAGAGAGAATAATATTTACACAAATCTAATCTGCTGACGTGTTCTGCGGCATGACATCATGCCACGGCCAAGCCTTTATTTATTTTATCGTTCCACCTTAGTGCGTTTAGCGAGGCAGTTTCCTTGGCACGTCTTGTCGAAGCAGAGATCGTGTCCCCTTATCCCGGGATTCTCATCAATACGGGCGTGGGTAACCCAACCGCGCCTTTTGGTATGACTCTCTAATTGAAAGCGAGTCCCAAACGGTTACGGGGAGGGCTCTTGGAATTCAACTCCTTTATAAAGAGACCAAGGCTCGATTCCCTCTTCTTTCAATCCAATCGAATCCGCCCCTTGCCTCGAGTTCCAACACTCAAGGCTTCTAGCTTTAGGCGCTTCGAACCTCCGACGATGTCCGGCTCCAACCTTCAAGGCCGGTGGGTGCCTTCCTTCGTTATGGAAGAAGACATGCAAAAGCTGAGAGATGCCAGGTATCTAACCAGCGAAATCTCGCATAGGCTGCCTGCTCAAGGGCAAGCCATTCCTTCTCCTCAGCCCGGTGAGAGCATGGTGTTCACATCTCACTTCCTTCGGGGTTAGGTTTCCCGATTGATCCCTTTGTGAGGGGCTGATGTTCTATTACGGGCTGGAACTTCACGACCTAGCTCCGGAGTCCATCCTCCAAATTTCATCGTTTGTCGTAGTGTGTGAAGCCTTCCTCCATATCACCCCTCACTTCTATTGTGGCTTAAAACCTTCAAAGTAGAGCCGAAGATGATCGAGGGGCAGCATGCCGAGTGCGGAGGAGCTATCATAAGCAAGATAGCCGGCGCTCCATGGCCCGAGGGCACTTTCCAAGAAGAGTTCGGCTTATGGCAACGGGACTGGTTTTATATCATAGCCCCTAGGGGCACCACATGGGTGGCGCCTCCTGCTTTTCGCTCGGGTCCCCCACCACGCGAGCGTCATGGGTCAATGAAGGGCTTATCTGGGGGCCGTCCAAAGACGTGCCCCTACTGCAGGACCGCATTCGAGATCTCCTAGAAAGAGATATTAACCTGACCGTAGTGGCGCAAGTTATGTTGATTCGCCACACGCTGCCCTGCAAACGTCGCCCTCTCCGCCTGTGGGAATTTAATCCGGAGGGACCGCGAGTCCTCCAACATTTTATGGGCGCAACACCCATGGAGATGTACAAACTGTTCTTCGGACCACAAGCGAGGTGTCCGGACTTATCCGAGGACGCAGGTCTGAGCTGCAATCGCCAAGATGTTAAGGTAAGTAGCCCCATATTTGGACACACCATCCGTATTTTCATCATAAAGTGGCCCTTTAATAGAGCTATCCTTTGAACAGGAGTGGATAGCAAAGGTAAAGCTTATCAGGTGTCCAGCCCCCCTGCCCGAGACCGCGCTGGATCCCGTGTTAACCAGGATGCTGCAGATTATGCTTTCGACAGAGGGCGAAGAAGGGAACCAAGGAGCTACCGCCTCCACGAAGGAGACTGTCAAGAAGGGAGGAATCGATAATTCCCCCAACCTGGGAAAGAAAAGGAGTGCCTCTGAAGACCCGGAGGAGATGATCTCGAAATGGGGGAAGAAATCTTTGTCAGAGGATCCGGCGCCGGAGACTGTCCCGGCCGCATTGCGCCCTCAAAGGGATCAGCTTTCCTCCAAGCCGTAATTAAAGAGAGGGGCTCAAAAATTAGTGGCATCCCTGTTTTATTTCTGAGGAAGATAACCGAAATATTACCTTGCAGTTCGGATCTCAACCCTTCTCAGCAGAGCTCATCTTCAGGGGATCTCCGTCCGGAGATGATAGAGAGCGAAACGCCTCCCCAAGATGCACCGACTCACGAGGCAGGTGACCCCGAGGTGTCGTCCCGGCGGGTTTCTCCAAGTCCAGATCCTGAAAAAGGTCGTCGGGCTAGTCCGGTGCCCTCTGGTGCACGGTCGGAGAGGCTGAAGGATCTGCTCGGGCGTGCATCCGTCTCAGAAGAACACCGTATGTTGATGAACACGGTGATAGGAAGGATTGCATCCGCGGAAAGCGAATTGTACGAGGCCGCCAGGAGTTTACTGACAGGCTTTGAGGTACATGAAAAGGTGTACCTATTGGTAGAGCCGCATAGAATGCGCCCTGTATAAATAGTAGCCCCTAAGACTCTGTGTGTCGTCAAGAGTGATGGTGCACAGAGGATCAGAACCCCAGGTATAAAATGTTACCTTTTTATGAAGGTGGCGAGGCGTTCGGTGGCTAGCCGGACTGATGAATCTGCCGAGTTAAAAGCGGCAACTGGACGTGGCAGATGCCGACATCGCGCTTGTTAATAAGCGGCTAGACGAGGCACAAGGTATGCTCCACAGATATCTGATAAGAGGAGTTCAGTGCTAGTTTCTTACAATATATATGCTTATTGCAGATAGTGCTGCTTCCATGGAGAACCTTCGGGCGGAACTTGCCCGAGCCAAGGAGCAAGCAGGAAAAAGTGATGCGGCTGCCGTTAAGGCGGCTGAAGAGCTGAAAGCCAAACAGGCTGCTCACTGTCAGAGTAAGAAGGCAATAGCCGAGATGGATGTAAAATTGAAGGATGCTGCCGGCCGCTGTAAATTTCTCGAACAAGAAAAAAGGGCAGCGCAGAAGGACCTTGAGAAGATCACTGCCGAGGCCAAGGATGCTCTCTCTACGATGAGAGCTATGAAGGAGGAGCTGCGTCAGGCTGGAGATATCACGGCTGGAAAGCCCAATATGCTGCGGATGAAGTTCGGGGATCCTAGGTATGCTCCATTAGACCGGCAGTGGAGTGCGGAAAACACTTATCTGGACGTGGCAGCGAGTGCGACGGACGCAACCGAACACTTCCGAGGTCGAGGCGACCATAATTTGGAGGAACTGTTTTGGTCGCAATTCCACAAGCCAGAGGGCCCACTTTCGGTTCCCGACCATTTGGCCGCTTTTGTGGAGCTGAACAGGTTATCCGGACTCGCCATGAAGTATGTCGCGAGTCGTTTGTGGCCAGGGGAGCCAGAGCCGAAAAGTTATTTTGGATTGGTGCAGCAGTTCCTTGGTTCTGTGCCGCATGTCGATGCAATGAAGAGGTCGGCATGTATAGAGGGTGCACAAATGACTCTTGCCCATGTCAAGACATACTGGGCGGATATGCAGGCCAGTGTTGTCGCATCCCAGGATCCGGACGAAGGTCGGGTGTCTGCCAAGCACTACCTTGAGGAAGTTCTTCTGGGCGCTCGTTTAATAGAAGCGTAGTGCTCGAAGGATGTTTTGTTCGAATAGCAGGTCTATTGTAAAAGAAATATTTTGATAGAATATAAAAGCTTTTTATACTTGTGCTTGCAAGAATTATAACACCTCCTGTGCGGCCGTTAATGTATATGTGTATATAACCTGGAAGATGGCAGTCGTTGGCTTCAGCCCCCACGCATATAATGCGGGGGTGCTCACAAAAAATGTGCCTTTTCACACTTAATCCAACGTCTTGGTCCTACAAAGGAGGTGATAGCGCGGCGAACGAGGCAACCGGACTATAATGTTTTATCACTTTCACTTAGCCATAGGAGTTTGACATTGGGGCTACTCAATAGCCCCTGGAGGCACCGCGCTCTCCCGAATCCGGGGCGTGTGTGTGCCTGACCGGGAGGCGGTCCTTCGTTAATGCGGAGGAATCCTAGAGATTCCGAAAGTCATCGAGTGGTTGACCAGTCTCTCGCTATATCATGACAGTCAGTTTTCGGCTTTCTCTACTGAGGTGCTCGCCTGGCCGAACCGGGCACAATCGCAGTAGTTCTCCTGGTGCTGCGTTAGCCGATATAACAGAACGTAAGGCAGCAAAACACAGGAGCCAGGCAAACCCAACATTTGACCAAAGACATGATTCGGAGCTGATGCATATAAGGCCTAACTCGCGACGCCGAACACTCCCTAAGGTATTCGGTCTTTATGAAGACGGGCCGAAACAGAGCCCTTGATAAAAAAAGCCCCTGGTATCCAGGTACGCGCAAAATTCTGGCGTGGCCATATGCCAAAATGCCAGCCTCCTCCTCGGTTATGGTGAAAACCGGGGGATGTTATCAACAAGAGACAGTAAAAAAAGGTTTACGCAGGGTCTTAATCCGAAAAGAATCCTTGGAACGGGTCCCTACTGCACGTCTGCGCCTGTGTCTCCGTTGTGCCATATCCTAGACGGGCGTAGCACGGTGTTCGTCTGCGAGAAAGAGGAACTTTAGTAAATAAGCGTGCGAGAAATCTATATTAGAATAAACAAAATATAGTTGGATCAAAAAGGGAGCCGCATTGTCTCCTGGCATAAACACACGGAGCCCCTTGTACAGGGTTGTGCGGCTATTAAGTCCATGTGTGTGGACGCCGGACTCGTCTAGCCGTGTCCGGAATAGTAGGGCTAGATTAGTGTGCGGCTGTCCAGGCGGCTGCACCCTTACCCGTACTTTGGGGGTCAATTGTCATTCCCCTGTGATGAGATGATGCCTCGTGGGCCGGGCATTTTAAGTGTAAGGGATGCATAATGCGGTATTGCGTTAAAGCGGGCGAAAGCTTCACGTCCCAGTAGCGCTTGATAGCAACTTACGAATGGGGCGAGGTGGAAGGTTAGCTTTTCGCTTCGGAAGTTGTCAGGTGAGCCGAACTTGACTTCTAACGAAAGGGAACCCATACTCTGGGTATCTGGACCCGGCGTGGCTCCTCGAAAGGAAGTTTTGCCACGGCGGATTAGCGCTGGGTTTACCCCTAGTTTGTGGATTGTGTCCTGATATAACAGGTTTAAGTCACTGCCGCCGTCCATGAGGACTCATGTAAATTGTAGTCTGTCAATAACCGGATTCAAGACCAAGGCAGTCCAGCCTACGTTCCGGGCTCCTCTGGAGTAATCCCGATGATCAAAGGTGATTGGTTGTAACATCCAGTGGCGGTGCTCCTCTGGGGTTGGCCGTATGGCACGTTTCTTCATAAGCGCCGTTCTGTTTTGCCCTTTTGTCATATGAAGTGAATTTACTGTTTTGACTTCTTGTGGGAACTTCTTTTGTTCTCCGATGTTCTGCTTGTGGGGTGCGTTGTCATCCTTGCTTGGTGTGTCGAGCCCCTTGTGTTCGGCATTAAGTTTGCCGGACTGCTTGAAAACCCAACAATCTCTGTGGGTATGGTTTGCCGGTCTCCCGGGGGTGCTGTGGATTTGACATATTTTGTCCAGGATTTTGTTGAGGTTAGACAGCTCGTCCCTGTCATCTTTGGGAGGCGGCTTTTTCTGATTTTGCCAAGAGCTTTTGAATCTGGCATTGACTGCCGTGCTCATTGGGCTGTTATCCTTGATTCGGCGCTGCTCTTTGTTACGGCGCGGTTTCCCGTTTCCATCTCTGGGTTCGGATGTACTCGGGTCGCTGGTGCTGCTTCTTGCCAACCAGCTATCCTCTCCTGCGCAAAAGCGGGTCATGAGGCTTGTTAATGCGGCCATTGTTCTTGGCTTTTCTTGGCCGAGGTGTCTGGCGAGCCATTCGTCTCGGACGCTATGCTTAAAAGCTGCTAGGGCCTCAGCGTCTGGACAGTCGACTATCTGATTCTTTTTAGTGAGGAATCTGTTCCAAAGTTTCCGGGCTGACTCTCCGGGTTGCTGAGTTATGTGACTCAGATCATCTGCGTCCGGAGGTCGAACATAGGTCCCTTGAAAAATTGCCCGGAAAACCTCCTTGAGTGCTTCCCAACTTCCCATGGTGTTTTCAAGAAGGCTTTTAAGCCAGTGCCGGGCTGGCCCTTTGAGCTTAAGGGGTAAGTATTTGATGGCGTGGAGGTCATCTCCTCTGGCCATGTGTATGTGGAGGATATAATCCTCGATCCAGACTCCGGGGTCTGTTGTTCTGTCGTATGCTTCTATGTTCACGGGCTTGAATCCCACTGGAAATTCATGATCCAGCACCTCATCGGTAAAACATAGGGGATGTGCGGTGCCCCTGTATGTGGGTGTGCCGCGATGTTCGGATATTTTCTGCATTGCATTGCTCGCTTGAGCTTGCTTTCTTGGCCCATAGATGAATCGGTTGGGCCGGTTGTTTGATGCGAATCCTTAGGCGGATCGCGCGCCGTATTGTGTGCGGCGCCCTTTGTCGCTTTAGATCTATCGTTGGGTCGTCTATCCGACCTGGTGGCTTCCTTGTTTTTTGACTGTGGGGGCTTTATGGCCTCTTCATCAAATTCCGGTAGTAGTTTCCGCTTCGGATAGCACTTTGTGTGACGACTATTGCCGTACTTGTGTGCGGTATTAAGTACTTTGCCCCATCTCGATTCTGAGTGCATCTTCCGCTGTTTTGAGCCTCCGCTTCTGCTTTTTCAGGCTACGTGCGGTGGCGATGAGCCTTTCGTGGAGGTTATGATGCTCCAGCAATTTGTCCAGCGTGAGATCGTCCGGACTATTATCTTTTCCGGGGATGGGTTGTTCGGATTGTCCGCCCTGTTTGGACTGTTGCTCGATGGCGTGTTCGTCTTCCCTTGATTCGCCCTGCTCTATGGTTGGGTCTTTGTCGAGGTGGGGCTTTGCGTGGCGCTTACGTCGCCGCTTTGATTGTTTTTCGAGGGAACAATCCCTGTTTGCGCCCTTTTGATCCTCGTTGTTATCCCTTTTGGGTGTGTCCACCATGTATACATCGTGTAATGAGGTGGCTTTCTAGTGCCCTATAGGTGTTGGTTCTTGGTCGTCTCCTTCATCGGCGTCCATACCATCGATGTCTTTGGAGTCGAAGTTGAGGATGTCGGTTGTATCGTCGACAGTGGCTACAAAGTGGGTGGTGGGTGGGTTTCGAATTTCTTCGTCGTCCGTATCCCAACCCTGCTGACCATAGTCCGGCCAGGGCTCTTCTGACAAAGAGAGAGACTTTAGGGAGTTCAGGATATCGCCAAAGGGCGAGTGCTGAAAGACGTCCGCGGCGGTGAACTTCATGATCGCGGCCCAATTGGGTTCGATCGGAAGGGGTGCGGAAGATTCTGAGTCCGGAACGGAGTCTGGCACCTTGGAGTCACGGGCCTTGCAAAGGACTAGGCTGGTATTTGGCTCTATCACCATAGAGATTGCGGCTCCTGGGGCGACGTCCAACCGTCCATCCCTGGTTAGCGCAGTCGGCTCCGAACTAATGGTCGGAGTGGACTCCTGAGCGGCACTCTGGGCGCTGTCCGGCGGCAGAGCTAGATCATGCCCATCGAGACAGTGTGGCGCACTCGGCCGTGGCTCGAATCCGTCGAAGATCAAGTCCCCGCGAATGTCGGCCGTGTAGTTTAAGCTTCCAAACCTGACCTGATGGCCAGGGGCATAGCTTTCGATCTGCTCCAGATGGCCAAGCGAGTTGGCCCGCAGTGCGAAGCCGCCGAATACGAAGATCTGTCCGGGGAGAAAAGTCTCACCCTGGACCGCGTCATGGTTGATGATCGAAGAAGCCATCGAGCCTAAAGGCGACGACACAGAGGAACTCTCAATGAAAGCACCAATGTTGGTGTCAAAACCGGCGGATCTCGGGTAGGGGTCCCGAACTGTGCGTCTAGGCGGATGGTAACAGGAGACAAGGGACACAATGTTTTTACCCAGGTTCGGGCCCTCTCGGTGGAGGTAAAACCCTACTCCTGCTTGATTAATATTGATGGTATGGGTATTACAAGAGTTGATCTACCACGAGATCAGAGAGGCTAAACCCTAGAAGCTAGCCTATGGTATGATTGTTGTTCGTCCTATGGACTAAAACTCTCTGGTTTATATAGACACTGGAGAGGGCTAGGGTTACACAGAGTCGATTACAATGGGAGGAGATCTTCATATCGTATCACCAAGCTTGCCTTCCACGCCAAGGAAAGTCCCTATCCAGACACAGGACAGAGTCTTCAATCTTGTATCTTCATAGTCCGGGAGTCCGGCCAAAGGTCATAGACCGGCCATCCGGACACCCCCTAATCCAGGACTCCCTCAGTAATGGTCAGCGTCGTAAGGGTAAACCGCCCCAGCGGGGTGGAGGTATGAATCTGGAGCGCCTGTTGAACCAGCCTTGCCCAAAGCACGGGACAAAGGAGATTCCAGCCACGCACCTCTGGAAGGATTGTTTCATTATGCGAGAGTTCAAAAACTCTGATCTTTTCTAGTATGATCAAGGTCCATCTGGCGGTCCAGGACCAGGATCTCATGGTCCGGTTTACGGCGGAGGCGGTTCAGGCTCAGGTTTCCAAAATAATCAAGGCAATTAGAACAACCAGGGTGGTTATAATCAGCAGAATAGTCAGGGGAATCAGCAACAGTCGGGTTATCAGAGTCATCCGAAGCAGTTGAATAGTGTGCAGTATCATGTTTTCACCACTAGTTTGTGCAAGCGCGATCAGAAGCTTCACAAAAGGGCAGTTAACACCGTTGAACCGGTAGTGCCTCGTTATCTGTGTTGGTTTGAGCAGCCCATTGTGTGGAGCAGAGAGGATCATCCGCCCCGGGTTGATAATCCGGGTCATCTGGCTTTGGTGGTGGCACCTCAGGTTGGGAGTTATAAGTTCACCAAGGTACACATGGATGGAGGGAGCAGTATCAACATTCTGTATTACGAAACCTTTCGTCGCATGGGATTGACGGGTAAGAATCTTAAACCATCAAACACTATGTTTCATGGGGTGGTGCCAGGTAAATCGGCGTACCCAGTTGGTAAGATAGCTTTGGAGGTTGTGTTTGGAGATGACCGTGATTCCAGGTCAGAAACCTTAACTTTTGAAGTGGTGAAAATCCAGAGCCCATATCATGCCCTGTTTGGACGGCCGGCTTCGGCAAGGTTCATGGCAAGGCCCTGTTATGTTTATCTATAGCTCAAAATGCCGGGTCATAAGGTGATCATTACGGTACATGGGAGTTGTAAGATCGCTTTGGACTGCAAAGAGGGTGATGCGGCTTATGCTAAATCAGTTTGTGCAACAGAAGAGTTGAAGTTCTACAAGGACAATGTTGATCCGGCAGATATGACTCCTCTGAAGAAGCCCACCATAGAGCATGACCCAACCCTGAAGTTTAAACCGACTGATGAAACTAAGTTGGTTGATTTTGTCCCTGGCGATTCATCTAAGCAGTTTAGTATCAGTACTAATCTGGATCCAAAATAGGAAAGCGCGCTCATCGAGTTCATCCGTGAGAACCGGGACATCTTTGCATGGAAGCCTTCTGACATGCCAGGTGTACTCGCTGAGCACAATCTCAATATTGATCCCAAGTTTAAACCGATAAAGCAATTTCTTCACCGCTTCAATGAAGAAAGGTGCAAGGCCATTGGTGAGGAGGTAGCTCGGCTTTTGGCAGCAGGGTTTATCATGAGGTTTTTCATCCGGAGTGGCTGGCTAATCCGGTACTGATGCTTAAGAAGAATGACACTTGGCGCATGTGCGTGGATTACACGGACTTGAACAAGGCTTGTCTGGCCGATCCTTTTGCTCTACCTCGTATTGATCAGATCATTGATGCTACGGCGGATTGTGAGCGTTTGAGTTTCTTAGATGCTTATTCTGATTATCATCAGATCAAGAGAGTAGTTAAGGACCAAAAGAAAACAGCTTTTATAACTCCCTTTGGAGCCTTCTGTTATGTATCTATGCCTTTTGGGCTCAAGAGTGCCCAGGCGACTTATTAGCGATGTGTGTAGAATTGTCTTCATACTCAAATTGGGCGTAATGTTCATGCTTATGTGGACGATATTGTGGTAAAGTCCAGGAAGAAGGAGACACTGATAGATGACCTGAAGGAGACCTTTGACAATCTTTAGATTTATAAGATGATGCTCAATCCGGCCAAGTGCGTTTTCGGTGTTCCAGTAGGCAAGCTCTTAGGTTTTCTGGTGTCTAATAGGGGTATTGAGGCTAATCCGGAAAAGATCAAGGCTATTACATCTCTGGCTAAACCGACGTGTATCAATGATGTTCAACATCTAGCGGGTCGTATTGCGGCCCAGAGCCGGTTTATCAGCCGTTAGGGAAAGAAGGCAATCCCTCTGTATCAGATGTTGAAGAAGACAAATAATTTTGTCTGGAGTGATGCTGCTAATGCGGCGTTTGAGGACTTGAAGAAGCAGTTGGCTGAGCCGCCGGTTCTTGCTGCTCCGGTTGATAAGGAGCCGCTGTTGCTATATGTGGCTGCTAACGCCTGAGCCGTCAGTGTGGCTATTGTGCTTGAACGCAAGGAAGCTGGGAAGGAATATCCAGTTCAAAGGCCGGTTTATTATATCAGTGAAGTGCTCATCGAGTCAAAGCAAAGATATCCGCATTGGCAGAAGCTTGTCTATGGAGTTTTCGTGGCCAGTCGGAAGCTTAAGCAATACTTTCAGGGCCATCCCATCACAGTGGTAAGTTCTGCTCCTTTGGGAGATATAATCCAGAACAGAGAGGCAATTGGCCGGATTGCTAAGTGGGCTATTGAGCTTGGACCGCACGGGTTGAAATATATGCCTCGGAAAGCTATCAAGTCCCAGGACCTTGTGGACTTCATCAATGACTGGACAGAGTTGCAGGCGCCGGAAGACAAATGGGATAACACATACTGGACAATCCACTTCGATGGGTCCAGGCAATTGGAGGGCTTGGGGGCTGGAGTTGTTCTTACTTCCCCTCGAGGTGATAAAATTTGTTATGTTCTCCGCTTAATATTTCCTTGTACTAACAATGCAGCTGAGTACGAGGCCTTGCTCCATGGTCTTAGAGTGGCTAAGGAAATGAACTTAAGCCGGGTACGATGCTTTGGAGACTCTGATCTGGTGGCTCGGCAAGTTTCGGGTACTTGGGATTCTAAGGATCCCCTCATGGCGGCTTACCGACGAGAGGTAGATATTGTTGCTGGTCACTTCAAGGGTTATCAGGTTGAGCACATTGATCGGTGCAAAAATGAAGTAGCGGATGCTTTAAGCCGGTTGGGGTCTCAGCATAAACCGGTGCCGCCCAATACCTTTATGGATATTCTACATAACCCGTCAGTTAAGCTGCCAACATAGGAGGACCTGGCTGTTCCTGATCCGGAGTCTCAATTGGTGGCTGCTCTGCATATTATTCCGGATTGTATGGTTCCATATTTGGCATATATGAATCGGGGTGAGTTACCAGAAGATGAAGTTTGGGAAGACAGATAATCCGGCGGTCCAAGTCCATGGTTATTCACAATGGTGAGTTACACCACTGCAGTGTCTCGGGTGTGTTCCAGCACTGTGTTTCCCCTGAAGAAGGCCGTGAGATTCTGCATGAGATCCACGAAGGAGACTGTGGTCACCACGCCGGTTCAAAATCCTTGGTTGCTAAAGCTTTTCGTCATGGCTTCTATTGGCTGACGGCTCATGCTGATGCTGAGGACTTGGTGCGGGGGTGCGACGGTTGTGAGAAATTCTAACGCCGAGCTCATGTTCCGGCTCAGGAGCTAAGGATGATTCCAATCACTTGGCCGTTTGCCACTTGGGGGCTTGACATGGTAGGACCTTTTAAGCGGTCCAAAGATAAGAAGACCCACCTGTTGGTGGCGGTTGACAAGTTCACTAAATGGGTTGAAGCGGAGCCAGTAAGCAAGTGTGATGTAGCCACGGTGGTTCAATTCATAAAGAAGGTGATCTTCCGCTTCGGTTTTCCCCACATCATCATCACAGATAATGGCACGAACCTCTCCAAAGGTGAGATGGAGGATTTCTATCAAAGAGAGCACATCCGGCTTGATGTGTCATTAGTGGCCCACCCCCAGTCTAATGGTCAAGCTGAGAGAGCTAATCAGGAAATCTTGAAGGGTATCAAGCCCCGACTTATGGTTCCTTTGAAGAGGACGCCTGGTTGTTGGGTGGAGGAATTACCTTCTGTGTTATGGAGCATAAACACCACCCCAAATCGATCTACGAGTTATACACCTTTCTTCATGGTTTACGGGGCAGAGGCGATACTCCCAAGTGATATTCGTCATGACTCGCCCCGGGTTGCCAATAATGTTGAAGCAAACAACGAGCAAGTGCATCAAGAAGCATTGGACCTGTTAGATGAAGAACGGGACATGGTGTTGGTTCATTCGGCGGTTTATCAGCAAGACCTGCAGCGTTATCACAGCCGCCGGGTTAAGACAAGAACCTTTCAAGAAGGAGACTTAGTGCTCTGGCTCATCCAGGATCAGACGGATATGCACAAGTTATCCCCACCTTGGGAAGGGCCCTTTGTGGTCAGCAAGAATCTGCACAATGGATCATACTGCCTCATTGACGTTCGAGAGCATAAAGACTCACGCAAATCGAAGGAGGAGACCCGTCGGCCATGGAACATCGCTCATCTTCGGCCTTACTACACCTGAGCCATAGGCTCCTATTATGTACATATATTGACAATGTATATATTATGATCAATATAATAAACCGGCATCCTTGCTAAACGCATGACATCTGCCATTTTTTCCAATATTTCTTGGTTACATGGGGGCTTCAGCTGATAAAGCGGAGTTCTGTCCATTAATTCGGCTATCACGCCACAACAAAGCTTGGGAGCTTCACACTCAAGGGGACAAAGAGAGTCTTGTTGCTAAGCACAGCTCAAACATAGGCACCATTGAGCACAGCTCACAAAGTTGCTTGGGGGCTCTTTGTGCAAAGCAACAAAGAGTTTGAAAGGACCCTTGTAATAGGCTATCGAGCCAGGCTTGGAAGCCAGGTGTATTCACCTAAAAACCCGGGTTAACTTGCCTTCATCAAGTAAGCCACTCCTTCCAGGTAATCCTGGTATAACCCGCCGAACGTTTGACAAGTCAATCTTACGCAGACCCTGAACTTGTCAAAGTTAAAGCGATGATTGGTTAATTGGAGGCCCATCTTAAAAGGCTTTGCAAAATGGTTTAACTCAGCGGCCTGGCAGCCCATGAAAAGCCTCGGATTTGGGCCTGGCAGCCCTTGAAAAGCCTCGACTACAAGATTTCATTTGCCTTTGTCTGTCAAGATTTTTCTCTTTTCATAAGGTTTTATGTTGAACCGGCGTCTATTGACCCGGCATGACTATAAGTCATCAAATTAACCCGGTGTTTGTTAACCCGGCTTGGCTTTCAGCAACAAGTTGTTAGACCACATTTAATTATAAATTGGTGATTGTTAACCCGGTCTGGCATTGACTATATGTCGCCAGGATGATCATCCGGTGTTTATCATAACCCGGCATGGCTTCAGTTTAAACCGGCAAAGCATGGTGAGGAGTTATCAGCACTCCAGATTTGGGTTATCACCCTTACTACAATAAAGTTGGTAAACCAATGATATGATTCAATATCACAGGTATGATCTATTTCATATTTTGATATCCTTGCAGCCTTGGTTATAAGTCGGGCTTTATCTGGGCATTATGACCCGTCTGGCGGTAAACCGCCAGGATAATTTTTTATGTGCAGAAACAAGGATTGCATGAAATTACGAAGTCACATAAGCCAGCATAGCAATAATCATGACAGATTAAACGTGCAGTGCAAGATCAAAGTATTTCAACTAGCCTATTACAAGGCTCTTGGATGCCCAAAAGAATAACTTTTTGTTGCACAGGATGCAATCTGTGGAAATAAAGCCAGCTGCTGGATTAAGATTCGTCACCAGGTTGACGTGAAGTTGATGGATCCTCTTGCGCCGGTTCACCCTCCTCCTTCCCATCCACTGGCTGGAAGTCAATGTTTGCCCAGTCAATTCCAGACAAAGCTCGGAAGACAACTTCATCGCTTATAAGATCTGACGACTCAACATCAGGGGGGTAAGTGTGCTTACGGATGGGTGGGATTAGATTTTGGGCTTCATGAACCGATGCATCGATCCGTCTATTGTCTGCATCATAGATAGACTGGTGGAAAGACAAATCAGTCTCTTCGGCCAATCTACTCGCAAGTGGGCGCATCTCTTTTGTCAAGGCTTTAAGGGCATCATTGTCAAATTCCGACCCGTCTTCTTTTTGGCTAGGATAGCCATTTGCAATGTCTTCCGGATCAAGATCAGCTATCCAAGCCTTAGCCGGAGTTAGCGCGGATAAAGCGCTAGCCCATGCAGCAGATCTTTTCACCTCTTGTAGCTGGGCAGGTGTCATGGATAATTTGGCCAATGTGTCCTTGATTAATGTTGGCGGCGGTTTATTGTACGAGGCTGTGTGGATGACCCGTTGAGCACCGGTATACAACTGCTCTATCAAGGTATAGGCAGCCTTCAATTTCTTCCGCATATCTGAGCTAAGATGAGCAACACGACTACCTACAATGGTTTAAGAGATTGATGTTAAGCCGGCAGTTCCTAAGATGTTTAAGAAAAACTCATGAAGAAGAGTACTTACCAAAGACAGTAGAAGTCATAGCATTGATTTGCCGCTTTAAGCCACTTAGCTCTTCCGCCACCGGTTTAAATGTCGCTTCAGCATCTTCTGCCCGTTTTAGCAAAGTGGTTTTTTTAGTCTCCTAGCATGCCCGCTCATTTTTGAAGCCATCCTTCAATTGTTCCATGGATGTTAAAGCACCTTTCAATTCATCTTTGGCTTTGGAGGTTTCGGCTTGCTGGGACTTGATGTTTTCCTAAAGGTCGGCGATTTGAGAATCCTTGTTGGTTAAGTCAGCCTGCAAAAGACAGATAATAAATTGGTAGTACTTTTTCAAAGTCCCAAGCACATAACCAGTTGTACACTTGGCACTTGGGGGCTAATGCGGATTGCTTCTTCTTAACTGATATTTTAAGTCCCAAGGCTCAATACAAGTATTAATCTTGGCACTTGGGGGCTAATGCTTACTTGATCAGATAAACCGGATGTGAAGGAATTCAACAAGGACAAGCTTTACAACATGAAGTATCGGTTCATCTTGAAGAGATAAACCGGCCCTTGGGGGCTACACAGTTGAAGTCTCTTATCAAAGTCTCGGTTCATCTTGAAGAGATAAACCGGTCCTTGGGGGCTACACTGGAGTTGATATAAAACAAAAGAAAAAATTTATGAAACGGTTGAACAGGAATTACCTCATAGCGTTCCTTCATCAAGTTAACTAAACCGGCCTCGTAATCACGACTTGTATACAGGCGGTTTAGATATCCAGAGTGGAGTTCCTGAGCACTGAGGTGAGCACAGCTGGATAAGTCTGTTTTCCACTTGCCCTTGACCACAGCAGAGAATTCTTCCTTGGCACTGTGCTTTGATAAAGCGACAGGATTGCCAGGAGCAGCGTGACCAACACCGGTAATTACTACATCATCTATCGTGCCATCAACAATCTTGTCTTGGCTTGGTGGATCGGCAGCTGGGCTTGGTGGGCCGGTAGCTGGGCTTGGTGGATTGGCAGCCGGGCTTGGAGGATCAGCACGATGACTAGTGGGATTAGCTTCTGGCTGATCAATGAAAGTATCCTGACCCTGCGGTACCGGATCATCCAGAGTAATGTCAGCATTTTGGTCAAGAGCCTCTGAGGTCCTCTCCGGTTCAGTAGCTGGATTATCATCAGTTGGAATAGCCAGCTTGGCTTTCTTGCTAAGTCTGGCTTTGGCGCTGAAAATAATAAAATACATAGATCAGTATAATAAACCAGAGCAAGGCATAAAAATAAGTTTATCATACTTACCCAAGAACGGTCTTGAGTGGAGGCATCTGTGTGGTTGATGAATCGCCGGAGGATGAATTAGAAGTTCCCTGATAATTCAAATCAGACAGATTAAGCAAATATCGGAAGTAACCCGCCTTGGGATAACAAATATTAGAAGTACAAGAGACCTCTGGTCAGTGTTTTTGAACCGGAGTATCCAGTAAACCGGAGGAGGTAACTTGTTGGCCATTATATTATGCCGGGTCGTGCGACGAGCTTCATGTTGTTGTGTCTTCAAAGAAAAGTGCGGACCCAAATAAGCGAGAGGATGTGAATGTTTTACTTTCCGGACTGTGTGACGGAGTTTTTATATTGGCACATGATCGGAATCAGAAGAAAGGGAAATTACCTCTACATGGTCAGCGCGACTGGCTTCCGCATCATCCTGATAATGATCATTGTCAATAAGGTGCATGAAAAATGAGCCAAGGGAATCAAGTTCTACCTCTGATTCCGAGTCATCAACATCTTCGGCCGGATCAGGGGACTCGGCGGTTCTCTTCTTTGTTGGCCTCTTTGTGACCTTGGTCTTAATGTGAGGCGCTCTCACCGGTTTGTCTTGTGGCTTTGCCGGTTTGTCTTGAGGTTTCCTCTTCCAGAACGGATCATTGCCCTGCAAAGATAAACAGAAGGTCGCCAAAAAGTGTCAAAAGGGGGGAGGATTAAAGCAGAAAGATACAATACTTATAGTTGGCGGTTTGTTAGAGGCATAAAAGGGACGCAGCCCAGTCTTGCTGCACTTAGGTATCGGTTCATCTAACATCTTTTTGACAGCTTCAGTAATCTCTTCATCAGTTAACTGAATATCAGTATGACGTTGAGGGTCTTTCAAGTCTCCCGTGTATTGGCACATTAAACCGGGACACCGGCTTAAGGGCAAGATCCTCCACAAAACCCAGCAGCGGACAAGGTCAATACCGGTTAAACCGTTTGCCATAAAAGCCCGGATCTTAGAAATCTGTGGTGCATATTTCGATCATTCCCTGGCAGTAAGCCGTTGAGCCAATGGATGTTCATTACTGAGCCGGTGAGCACGATAACCCGGCAGAGGATTTTCATCATCAGGAGCAGTATTCCGGCAGTAAAACCATGTCTGATTCCAGTCTTTGGGGTGGCTGTGATGTTTGGCATGAGGAAAATTGACTTCTTTCCTTTTTTGAATCGACACACCACCAGTTCAGTATTGGGGCCGTCGGTAAACTCAGTACGGCGGTTCAAGTGAAAGAAGTCTCCGAAAAATTGAACGGTCGGTTCTTCTTGCAGGTAAGCCTCACAAAACACTTGGAAATTGCAAAGGTTGGACACAGAGTTCGGTCCAATGTCTTGAGGGTGGAGTTGGAAGCTGGCAAGTACATCTCGGAATTTTTTTTTATCCAAGAGGGCTAAACCCTCGATCCATATGATGTACAAACACAACTACTTCTCCATCTTGAGGTTCATGAGGATTCTCAGTACCCGGGGCTCTCCAATGGATGATTTCTTGTTTTGCTAAAGCGCCAGTCAAAACATACCCAGTCAGTTGCTCTTCTGTAACCCGGGAGGGAACCCAATTGCAAGAGGAGAACTGTTTGGCCATTTTTGATGACAAGTTGTAAAAGAAGTTCAAACGCCGGTTTACGGTTCACGACTGATATGCATAAACCGGTGTCAGGCCGGGGGAAGGAGTCAATCAGAGCATATGTGCACGATAAACCGGATAGTGATGTTCAGGTAAAGTTGGCAGTTTAAGAGAGGGCTAATGGTATCTGGCGGATTATGATTTTCTAAAGGTTAAACCGCTTACAGTGGTATGGAAGAAACATATCTGAAAATTACTAAGTGCTGTAGAAACAGGTTTCACAAGCTAAAGTTATAATTATGGATCTAGCGCAGTTCAGAAAAAGGAAAAATTCCAGAGCCCTAAAATGGCGACAGCAGAACAGTAAATGTCCAAATGGGATCTGTTCATGGACGAAGGGATGCTATGGTGAGAAAAAATAAACTATAGCTTTGGCGGCGTCAGGAAGATATCAAGTTCATCAGGATACGATGGGACAGTAAGGCAAAGCAGTGAACACCGACAAACACTGATGAACGCCGATGAACGCATGAAACCCTAATGCAGATCTAGGGTTGAAGAAGGAAGGCTTACCGGCTTCACAGGAGCGGCGGAGAAGTGCCGCGGTTCTCTGGTACGTTCAGGTCGATGCAGCAGCCAGTGGTGATGCAGAGCTTGAAGGTCGAGGGCGGCGGCGGAGCTTTAGGGCTCGGGCGTTGCGAGGAGGAAGAAGAGGCGAAGAGGCACGGAAGGGGAAAGAAAAAGACCGTCTGGTCCTATTTATAAGGCAAATGGATAAGTAGGCAGGCGCGAGAATCGAGGAGCCCAAAACGGAGAATGGGGCACATCTGTCGCCTCGGTCTTGAGAGATCAATTAATAAAGGGAAGTATTTAAGGATTTTTTACGAAGATGACGTCATGGTGGTTTGTGGCGATTCCAGAAGATGACGTCACAGCAGTTTACAAGATCAAGACAAGGATGTTCAATTCAGAATTTCTCTAAGTTAAAGATTGACATGAACAAGTTCAAACCAATCTGGGGCCTAATGTTGGGGATATAACTACTGAGTATAAACCACCCAGGTGGGGCCAGATTATACTCACAAGGAGTCATCTATATAGAAACCCATGAAGACGAAGACTATGGCGCTTTAAATACAGAAGCTTAGAGGCCCAGAGCCCAATGGCGGATTAGAGCCCATGTAGGTAAACCACCTTGAGATGTGTAACTTGTGGTGTAAGTTAGGGATAGGAAGAAACCGAGCCGGACACTTGTATGAGCCGCCCTCGGGATTCTGTAGACCGGCCGGGCGTCAACCTCTGTATATAAAGGGACGACCCGGCGGCGGTTCAGGAACAAAAAACAACAACTCAAGAACTAGGCAAAGCGTATTCGCTCCCTGGTTATCGAGCCCCCATCAATTCCACCTCAACTGGAGTAGTCTTTTACCTTCACCGCAAGGGGCCGAACCAGTATAAACTCCCTGTGTCCTTTGTCTGGTTTAACCCCTCTAAGCTAACCTAGTCGCGATGGCTCCATGACTAAGTCCTTTCACTAGGACATCTGACGTGATAATTCCACAACAAGTTTGAAGAGGTTTCGAACAGGCCCTAAACATCATAAGCAGAAATTGCATGTGGCACAACCTTAATTAACACTTATCTTCCCAACTTGCTAGAATTCTGCGGACTATGTCAATGAGGTATTGAAAACAATCGGTCATGTAAAGCCCCATCTAAGTACTCATCGGTGATTGCACTCGTAAGGATATTCAATATGCTACACGCCCTACCCTAACATCAGTAGTCATACATGGGCTAAAAGGATACAAGACTTTGCTCCGCTCACTAGTTGACATGATGCCACTAAGTATCACGTTTGCTAGTTCACATAAGGGTAAATATTAAGTTTGAGACTGAAGGTGTTGATTGCAAGAGCCAATTAAATTCAAAACGACGTTGAACCCTATGCCGCTCCTCCTAGTAGCCCATTGATGAGATGAGGTAAAGGACGGAGAAGGCAGTCAAGTATTGGAGATCGACGAGAAAACTCACGGCGGCTAGATGGCCGGAGGACTCGAGAAACCCTAGGGTACATAAACTAATTTCTATGATATAGTGACCTTATTTTTTTGGTAGTACCGCTAAAAATTTGGTCCACATTCTTTTTAGGGTCATTTGGTCCACATTTTTTGTTTAACAATTTTGCATACGATCACTCAGTGCGTTGTACCATTGGACACGAGATGCGTGACTCCGGCTTAAAAGAGCAGCTGGTCAACACGCATATCTCAACATGTGTAAGAGCATCTCCACTCGCGCCCCCAACGGCCTTCACGTGGCGAGTTTTTTTATGCCGGTGTAAAAAAAACTAGTCGCCCCCAAGGACGCTGAATTCCGCCGGCTAGGCCCATTTTTGGCCCGGCGATCCCAGGCCGAACCCAGGGCACTGGGGGCGCTTGGGGGCTCCGGTGGAAGTAAAAACGGCGCATGGGCCACCACTATCAGGCGAAAAATGACTTTTGCACGTCCATCTTCGCCCCCCCGCGCACTACCCCTTCCGCCGCCGTGCCGATCCCGGCGAAGCCCACTTGCCCACCGCCGCTAGGAAGGCCATTTTCCCGCCGGAAAAGAAAGGGTTCACCGCTGCATCCTCCATTCCACTCATGGGCGAGCTTTCTGGCGCTCCAGCACATGCGGGGATACCGGCGGCTGCGCGCCTACCACGTCCGCCAGGTGTTCGGCGGTTTGTCTGCTCGCCGATGGACTCGGACGACAAGGAGGCGTTCGTGGTGTTGCTAGAGGAGGAAGCCGAGGCCGACGCCTAGGACGAAGAGCGCCTCATGGTCCTCGCCGCTCTGGTCGGCCTATTCGCGAGCAATGCAAAGCCGTGGCGAGGTGGCTCAGCGCCGGGCCACCAGAAGAGTAAGCAGATGCATCGTTTGGAGGGCTATTGCTTTCTCTACGCCAACTACTTCGCTGCTCCAATGCACGACGAGAAAGTATTTCGGCGCCGTTATCGGATGAGACGAAAGCTCTTCCTCAGGATTGTGAATTCCACCTGGGAGTTCGATAGCTACTTCAAGTGCATGAAGGATTGCACCGGCACACTTGGATTCACCTCACTCTAGAAGTGCACGACAGCTATGAGGATACTTGCATACGGAGTTCCCGGTGATAAACTGAAAGACTATGGACGCATGGTCGAGTCCACAACCATTGAGTGTTTGTACAAATTCTGCAGGGCAGTGGTGGCAGTGTTTGGACCACAATACTTGCGATCATCCAATGCTGAAGACACTGCTTGGATCCTAGCATAGAATGCAACAAGAGGATTCCCTGGGATGCTTAGAAGCATCGACTTCATGCTCTCGGCATGGAAAAACTGTCCACTTGCTTGGCGGGGATGTACAAAGGCGCCAAAGGAGCTTGCAATATGGTACTTGAGGCAGTGGCCACACATGACCTCTGTTGGTACTCCTTCTTTGGTATGCCAGGAACTCACAATGACATCAACGTTCTGCAGTGCTCGAATGTCTTTGCTAAGCTTGTTGAAGGTCACGCTCCTCCGGTGAACTTTGAGGTTAATGGGCACCACTACAATAAAGGATACTACCTAGCAGATGGCATCTATCTGAGATGGTCCACATTTATGAAGACTACCTCAACCCTTGTGCTAGGAGGCAAGAACTCCTACTTTGCCAAGTGTCAGGAGGCTTGCATGAAGGATGTCGAGCGGGCATTTGCTGTCCTCCAATCTCGATTTGCTATTGTTCCGTACCCCGCTCTGACCTGGTTGAAAGATCAAATGTGGGAAGTCATGACTTGTTGTACCATGCAAAACCTAAATATCGTTTTTTCACCAGTTTTAAAAAAAAGAAAAAATCCAACAAATTCATTCCACCAATATTAAGTGCGGCTACTCGCTCGACGGGTTTGCAGGCAGCAAAGGCGTTCCCGTATGGCGGCAGTGCGCCAGCTCCACGGCCTCCTCCGCCTGCCGCCTCCCCGCCCCCTCCGCCCCGTCTTCGTGCCACCAACTCCCTGCCGCGCGCGCCCTCCCCTCGCCTCCCTGCGAGCTCCACAGTGTTAGACTATGTATAGCTTCTGTACATATGTACGTATATGGTACATATTGTAACACAACCATTATATATAATGAGATAAGCCACCCCTAGAGGGTTGTGCTGGTTCCCCAAAACTTATTGTCTTACATGGTATCACGCTAGGTTACGATCACTTCCGCTTCTAAACCCTAATACCCGCACCGCCGTCGCAGCCGCCGCCGCCTTCACCGCCGCCGCCGCGCCACCGATCGCGCCGCCGCCATGTCGAGCGCCGCCACCACCAGTTCCACTGCTGCGGGCTTCCTCCCGGCCTCTCTTGCGGCTCTGCTCAACCTCCCGCTCGATGCCGTCTCTGTTCCGGCTCCGATCGGGACAAGGAGCATCGGCTCCGTCTTCTCCACGCCGCCGGCGCCCTCGCTTGGGCGTGACCTCGTGGTCCACACCGCGGCGCCGCCGTCCGCTGCGGACTCCGCAGGCGTCGTCCCGCCGCTCCTGCCGCAAGCGGATCACACTGCCCCGCTGGCGGGGTTGGCGG
>NC_041383.1:190869630-191006983 GCF_002162155.2 Triticum dicoccoides
GTTCCGGCTCCGATCGGGACAAGGAGCATCGGCTCCGTCTTCTCCACGCCGCCGGCGCCCTCGCTTGGGCGTGACCTCGTGGTCCACACCGCGGCGCCGCCGTCCGCTGCGGACTCCGCAGGCGTCGTCCCGCCGCTCCTGCCGCAAGTGGATCACACTGCCCCGCTGGCGGGGTTGGCGGCGTCCGCCCCGGCCGCGGGCCTTGCGGCGTCCGCACCGGCCGCGAGCTTTGCGGCGCCCGCCCTGGCTGCGGTCCCGCCTCCTCCCGCATCGGCTTCGGTGCCTCCGGCTGCCTCCATGGTGTTTGCACCCCAAGCAGCCTCCTCGATGGGATTGTCTTCGCCGCCGCCGTTTCACTTCGGTCATCTCATCACCATCAAGCTCTCCGCCGACAACTACATCTTCTGGCGTGCGCAGGTTCTCCCGCTCTTGGGGAGTCACTACCTGCTAGGCTACGTCGACGGATCGCTTCCCTCCCCACCCGCGCTGGTAGACAGCGTGCACGGTCCGGTCTACAATCCGGCCCATCGCGTCTGGACGGGGCAGGACCAGGCGAACCTCTCCTCCATCCAGGGGTCGCTCTCGCCGGCAGTTGCCGGCCTTGTTGTCTTCGCGAAGACGTCTCATGAGGCCTGGACCATCCTTGAGCGCACCTTTGCAGCGCAGTCCCAGGCTCGTGTCTCTGCACTCCGTCGTCAGCTTGGAGAGTGTCAGAAGCTTGACTCCACTGCCACTGAGTTCTACAACAAGGTCAAGGGCCTCGCCGACACATTGGCCTCCATTGGACAGCCCCTCACCGACTCCGAGTTCAACTCGTTTATTGTCAATGGTCTTGATGAGGAGTATGATGCCTTAGTCGAGATCATCAACGAGCGGGGCAACTCGACACCCATGCTGGCACACGAGGTTTTCTCTCGGCTCCTTCTCACTGAGCAACGGGTCGAGACTCGCCGCACCAGGGGCACTGGCTCCCTCTCGGCCAATGCCGCCACCAAGGGTGGCCGCTCTTCTTCATCACCCCGGTCTCCCTTGGGGCTGCCACCGTCGCCCGCCTCGGCCCCCCCACCTACTGCGACCTTACCGGGGGCTGGCGGTCCACGTGTGTGTCAGCTTTGTGGCCGCGATGGGCATTGGGCCTCCAAGTGTCATAAGCGCTTCCAGCGAAGCTTCCTTGGTCTTGGCAATGACGGCAAAGATACACGCAACAATGCCCGTCAGGTCGCCATGGCTGATCGTCCCGCGCCGCAGAAGCAACAGGGACACACTCAGTCCTACTCCATCGATCCACACTGGTACATGGACTCTGGGGCGACAGAGCATCTAACCAGCGAGATGGGGAAGCTTCACACTCGTGAACCCTATCATGGCTCCGACAAGATCCACACCGCCAATGGAGCAGGTATGCACATCTCTCATATTGGTCAAGCATCTCTTCTCACTAGACATGCCAATAGGAGTCTTCAGCTTCGCAATGTTCTTCGAGTTCCATCTGTGACCCGTAATCTTCTTTCAGTTCCTAAACTCACACGTGATAATAATGTGCTTTGTGAATTTCACCCTTTTGATCTTTTTATTAAGGATCGGGGCACGAGGGACATTCTTCTTAGTGGGCGGTTGTGCCAGGGCCTCTACCGTCTGGAGCATCCTGGTGTCGCTCGTGTTTTCAGTGGAGTTCGGGTCTCTCCGTCACAGTGGCATGCTCGTCTTGGTCACCGGCCACACCTATTGTCCGTCATATTTTGCGTCGTCATGAGCTTCCTAGTTTGTCTAGTCATAAAGATGTAGCAGTGTGTGATGCTTGTCAGCGGGGGAAGAGTCATCAACTTCCTTTTTCGGAGTCCAGTCGTGAGGTGAAACATCCTTTAGAACTTGTGTTTTCAGATGTATGGGGTCCTGCTCAGACTTCTGTCAGTGGTCATAATTACTATATCAGTTTCGTTGATGCTTATAGTCGCTTTACCTGGCTTTACCTTATTAAACGCAAATCTGATGTGTTTGATATTTTTGTTCAGTTTCAAAAACATGTTGAACGTCTTCTCAAGCACAAAATTGTTCATGTCCAGTCAGACTGGGGGGGCGAGTATCGCAACCTCAACTCTTTCTTTCAGTCGCTTGGGATAGCTCATCGTTTAGCATGTCCACATACACATCAGCAGAATGGTTCAGTCGAACGTAAGCATCGTCATATTGTTGAAGCTGGTCTTACTCTTTTGGCCCATGCATCTGTTCCGTTTCGGTTTTGGAGTGATGCTTTCATCACTGCATGCTTTCTCATCAACCGTACTCCTACTCATGTTTTAAACATGAAGACTCCCATTGAGGTTCTCCTTAATGAACAACCTGATTATACCTTTCTCAAGGTATTTGGGTGTGCTTGCTGGCCGCATCTTCGTCCATATAACAAGCGCAAGCTTGAGTTTCGTTCTAAGAAGTGTGTTTTTCTTGGCTATAGCTCTCTTCATAAAGGTTACAAATGTCTTCATGTTCCCACTAATCGTGTCTATATATCTTGGGACGTCGTGTTTGATGAGCATGTTTTTCCCTTTGCCAACCTTCCTGTGTCCACTGTCGAACCACCATCCCTGCATTCATCCTCTGTTGCTTCTGACCAATTTGATGATGTTGCATACTCTCCTTTGCTGTTACCTAACCATGGTGCAGGAACCGGACGTGGAGCTCGTTTGGAGCTGTTGGAGGATTCACCATCATCATCGTCGTCTTCTGGTGGGCACGTCGATCGCCCTATGTTGCATGGCATCGATTCGCGTGCCCATGCATGGTCACCCGACGAGCCCGTCGCGCCGAGCATCTCCACTGCTCGGTCCGTTTCGCCAGCGGCCGCCGAGTCGCCCGCGGCTCGGCCCGTCACGCCGTCTTCGCCTGCGGCTCGGCCCGTCACGCCGTCTTCGCCCGTGGCTCGGGTCCTCACGTCGCCTTCATCAGCGGATCGGCCCGCGACACCGGCCGCGCCACGGCCCACTATGCCGAGCTCGCCATCGGCCCGGTCTGTGATGCCGGAGTCGCCAGCTGCTTCGTCCTGTCTGCCGGTTTCGCCGGTGGGTCGGCCTTCTTCGCCAACCGAGTCCGAGGCTACCGTGACTGGCTCCTCGTCACCGGCTGACTCGTCAACGTCGCCATCCTCCAGCCCGTTGCAGGCTGCTCCGTCGACCTCGGTGGTTCCTGTGTCCCGACCACATACACGCAGTCGCAGTGGCATTTTCAAACCTAAGGAACGTAAGGATGGTACGGTTGCTTGGTTGGCTGCTTGTTTGGCTGCTGCTGTTGCGGATCCATCTTCTGAGCCTCGCTCATATCAGGCTGCCCTGCGCATTCCACATTGGCGAGAGGCTATGGAGCAGGAGTTTCATGCTCTTCTTCGTAACAAGACATGGACTCTCGTTCCTCCACCACCACGGGTAAATGTTATTGACTCAAAATGGGTATTCAAAGTGAAGAAGCATTCGGATGGATCTATTGAGCGTTACAAAGCGCGACTTGTTGCTCGCAGTTTTCGGCAGCGTCATGGTCTTGACTATGAGGACACCTTCAGTCCTGTCGTCAAGCCTACCACTATTCGGCTTCTTCTCTCCATTGCTGTTTCTCGTGGTTGGTCACTTCGTCAACTTGATGTGCAGAATGCTTTTCTACATGGATTTTTGGAGGAAGAGGTTTATATGAAACAGCCGCCTGGTTTCTCTGATCCTGATCGTCCTGACTATATCTGTCGTCTTTCCAAAGCACTATATGGTTTGAAGCAAGCTCCTCATGCCTGGCATGCCCGCCTTGCCTCTGCCCTTCGTGCTCATGGGTTTGTGCCGTCTACTGCTGACACTTCGTTATTTCTTCTACAGAAGCCAGAAGTCACTATGTATCTTTTGGTATATGTCGATGATATTATCCTTGTCAGCTCTTCTCAGTATGCTGCTGATGCTCTTGTCTGCTCTCTTGGTGCTGATTTTGCGGTCAAAGATCTTGGGAAGCTTCACTACTTTCTTGGAGTTGAGGTCACTTCTCGTGCTACTGGTCTTGTCCTTACGCAGAAGAAGTACTCCTTGGAGTTGTTACAGAGAGCTGGCATGCTGAAGTGCAAACCGACCACCACACCCATGTCGTCTACCGACAAGATAACAGCTGTTGATGGTGAGCTTTTGTCTCCTACGGATGCCACAGAGTACAGGAGCATTGTTGGTGGACTTCAATACTTGACGATCACGAGACCAGATATCTCTTATGCTGTTAACAGGGTTTGTCAGTATCTTCAGGCTCCCAGAGATACTCATTGGGCTGCTGTTAAACGCATTCTTCGTTATGTTCAGTTCACCCTGACATTTGGTATGCATATTCGGCCGACTTCCTCTCGGGTCCTTTCGGCCTTCTCTGATGCAGATTGGGCTGGTAGCCCAGATGACAGGCGATCCACGGGGGGTTATGCAGTATTCTTTGGCTCTAATTTGATCGCCTGGAGTGCTCGGAAACAGGCTACTGTGTCACGTAGCAGTACTGAAGCTGAGTACAAGGCTGTGGCTAATGCTACTGCAGAGATTATTTGGGTGCAGTCTTTGCTTCAGGAGTTGGGTTTGTCTCAACCACAGCCTCCTATTCTTTGGTGTGATAACATCGGTGCTACATACCTTTCTGCAAATCCAGTATTTCATGCCCGAATGAAACACATTGAAATTGACTATCACTTTGTACGGGAACGTGTATCACAGAAGCAACTCCAGATCAAGTTTATCTCATCTAAGGATCAACTTGCAGACATCTTCACTAAGCCTTTACCGCTGCCACAGTTTGAGGCTTGTAGGCGCAATCTTACCCTTCTCAGTTCTTTAGAAAGTGGCTAAGATTGAGGGAGGGTGTTAGACTATGTATAGCTTCTGTACATATGTACGTATATGGTACATATTGTAACACAACCATTATATATAATGAGATAAGCCACCCCTAGAGGGTTGTGCTGGTTCCCCAAAACTTATTGTCTTACACACAGCCACCACCTCCTCTCCCCAAGAAACGCCTCTCCAGCGCTTCCGAAGCCAAGAGCGAGACGGCGGCGGCGTTAGTGGGGGAGGAGGAGGAGGAGAATGGAGCGACGGAGGATGAGGCGCGGGGGGCGCAAGAAGGGGCGGAGGGATACGTGGAGAGCGTTGGCGCCGGGGACCCGGCGGGCCCTCCGGCCCATCACCTTGCGGTCCGCGCTGGTCTTGGGGACCCGGTGTTCTTCCTCCTGACCTTCGTCGCCGTCACGGTGAGACACTGAGTCTCTGCCATCTAGTTTCAGTTTTCATTTGAGTTTTTGAAAGATTAATTCTTCCGTATTGCTGCAATCTTGAGGTCATGGAGTGCCTCTTATTTCCCCCATCTTTTGTTGCCTTCTCCAGACATCCGTTGCCTTCATCAGCATGGTAGCGGTGGCGATTCCTACGATGCTCGTAAGTCTGGCTTCTCAATGCAATTTCGAGTTGATGTTACTAGAAAACGGGAAATGAATGAGCACGAGATTTTAAATTTGTTGTTTGGTGTGGGGGAGTGGAAATTGAGAAGGGATTAGGCATGAGAATTTATACTCCAACTCTCACCGTTTTATTTGGAAAGGAATTCTTTTAGTGAGTCCATCCTAACCCTTCACCATAACTTACATTATCTTCCCTTATCTATTCCCTCGTTGATTCCCGCGAACCAAACAAAGGAATAAAGTTTCCTCAAATTCTCACACATAATTCTTATCATGTGCCAAACAGAGCATTCGGAATAAAACTACTCATCCTATTTCTAGTGTCAATACAACTCTCCGCTCTTAACTCACATTCCCCTTCCCAAATACTCTCTCCCTTCTGGTTTAGAGGGCCTATCTCAAATTTTTCAGATTTCCGTTATATTAGCCCCATTTTGAGTCTCGGTGAGTTAAAAATGCTTTGAAGCCGACGCAACATTTAATCCATGGAGATAAGAGAGGGGGAATTACACTCAGGCTGTTTGCAGCGGGAGTATCATAAGCGGTATCATGCATGCCAACTAGACATTTTTGCTGAGGTGGCACACAATTAAATGAGGAAAGAGAAGATTTGGCAAGATACCATATCATATTAAATGTTGTACTACATTGTGTCATGCATGACAGTAAATGAGGCAATCTAAACTTATGATACTATGCATTGTAGAAGTAGTATCATACACTAGTATCATATGCCCATTGCATATCTCCAACTAGAGGGAGGGTGCTGCATTATCACTTCAGGAGTCGAACATGTGAGGCGCATTTTATTGGGAAAATTTGAACCCATGAAACTCATGCCCCTCCACTCACCATATTTCTTGGTTGTTGAGAATTTTGAGATGAGCCATTTAAACATGAAGAGAGGGAGTATTGCCAAACGCACACCACTCTCTCATGCTGGATTCCCCCCTTGACCCTTCCCCCGTGGCGGCTTTGGGGGTCGGAACCTTAGCCCACTGAGAACTACGCAGTAGCCTAGTGGCAAGGGAACTCAATGGTGTATCCTGCGCCCAGGGTTTGAATCCCGTCGGGAGCGAATTTCTGATGCCTCACCCGGGTGGGCTTCTTCTATAAAAATATGTCCGGGGTGCCTGCGTGGGGGCACCTGGGGGTGGATCTCATTTTTTTGAAACCTTAGCCCACCACAGGTGCCCCACGCGACTCCCTTGCTGGCACTGACTTCGGCCGCGGTGGCGATGTGCCCCCCTCCCAAAGAGACGGGGTCCTCCGGCCTTTTCTTGCACGAGTGGCGGAGATCGGTTCTGGACGACGGCCTTGGTGAACTCTTGGTAGCGCCGGCCAGCCGTGGCCATGGGGATGGCACGACGGTCAGGTCTGGCGATGGGGTGGGCTGTAGCTCGGCGTGTCAGCCCCTTGGTGAGCGGCTTCGAGTACTTTGGCGGCGCTGTGCCCTTGGCCAGACGATGCGGCCTCACAGTTTGGGTATGGGAGGGGAGTCGATGACGCTGCAGCCCGGTGTGGCTTTGGTGTCCTTGGTGCTGGCATTGTGACGCTCAGCGGCAGGCATCTGCGCTCCACAAAATTCCACGGCTTGGTGCTAAGGCGGTGCTCTTATCGGCGTGGTGCTGGGAGGAGCTGCCGGGGCCTGACTTGGATGCATACTTGCGTGGTGCAAGGGTTTGAGTCTGAGGTCGGGCCGCTGAGGCTGCCCAGGATCTTGTTGGCTTGGTGGTGGTGGTGGCGGAGATGCGACGAGGTGTGTCTCCTCCTGCTGCGGTGGTTGGCCTTGCCGGCATACTCCTGTTTGCTCTAGCATCGGTGGACTTTGGGAGTTGTGGTCATGGCTTGGGAAAAATTCTTGCTACACGTGGCCGAGTCTGCCGCCGGTGACGCCTGCGGGTGCCTTCCACTCCTTGGAGGCGTTGTCATGGCTCTGACACAACTCCCTTGCTCGTGCAGCAGGGGAAACCCTAGATCCGGCTCTTTGGACTAGGCGGCAACACCGGTGCCATGGGGTCGCCCCCCTCGTTGGATGCGTCGTCCAGGTTGCTCGTGGAGTCCCCCATGGTGGTTGCTGCTCAGGCGTGGGCCTTCGGGTGCAATGTACACCGACATCAACACTTCCTCGACAATGCTTCCTGCAGGTCTGGCCGGGCCCGCTGTCCATATGTCGATTCCTTCTA
The DNA here is from genome assembly GCF_002162155.2 of Triticum dicoccoides. Classification (NCBI taxonomy): domain Eukaryota; kingdom Viridiplantae; phylum Streptophyta; class Magnoliopsida; order Poales; family Poaceae; genus Triticum; species Triticum dicoccoides. The sequence continues at coordinate 190,877,272 of NC_041383.1, forward strand.
GGCGCATAGGTGAGGGGCACGTTGGTCCAGGCTGTTCTAGAGACATGGTTGTTGCAAAGGTCTGCGGCTTCAATCATGATGCGGTCTGGTTGCTCCCTGTTTTGCCTCGAGGTCTTCGGCTAGAGGTTGGACTGGATGAGGCATGCTCGTGGTAGGCATAGTGGGTGCGGTTGCTAATCCTGGAGATTAGTGTTGTAATAGCCAAAAGGCATTGTACTTGGCTTTTTTGCCTCTTCTTCTTTAATACTCCCTCCGTCCGGAAATACTTGTCATCAAAATGGATAAAAGGGGACGTATCTAGACGTATTTTAGTTCTAGATACATATCTTTTTATCCATTTTGATGACAAGTATTTTCGGACGGAGGGAGTAGATGATACACATGCTATGTGTATTCTAGAAAAAAAAGGAATATGCTAGATGTCTTAGTAATATTCCTACACCACTCACCATGTTGAGAAAGATGGGCGCACCAATGTATGTAGCATAATGGCATGCCATGTGATTTCCTGAACTATTTCCCTATATATATGGCCTTCCTCACTTGAAAGAGGCAGTGGGGGGGGGGACGTTTGGTTGTAAGCATGTTCTCCCTAGATCCCTAGATGCAATGTGCTGCTGTTTGGTTACGTGCAAGACACCTCTTCTTCTAGTGGTGAGATTACCAGCACACAGAGTCATAGGCATAATAGCAACAGTAAGGCAAGTGCAACACACAGTCATACCCATAATACGAGTTCAGGACCTTGACACTAACGACGACAGAGATTACAAAGCCCTCACTCTTCGACCCTAGCAAGTTTTGGGTTGTGTTGAGCACACTTGATCACCAGCTCTGCGCATGAACGGTCGAACACAGTGACCTTGAAGATGAGGAAATACTGGATTTGCAATTGGCGAGCTCCGGCGAAGCCGGGCCACCCTTGATCCATGGCAATCCTCCCGGAGCCTCACCATCCAGTTGCATCCAGTGTTAGTCTTGAGAGTGATCTCCTTGGGATGGAGGACAAGTCCTCACTGGAGGCATCGGGGATAGGAAGTAAATGCAACCCACAGAAGTGGGTTGGACCTACTGGCCAACATTCACCGGTCTCCCCCGACGCCTCTTGGAGGCGCTGCCTTCTGCTACCTCCTTGCCCTTGGAGCAGCTGCCCTGAGCAGCATTGTTGAGGACCAACTTGCGTGCAGAGCACTGCAATGAAGAACATAAGCATATTACACATGGACCCGAACTACAACGGTGATGATCTTCACTGCATGCCTTCATGTAGAAGGGTAGAGCTGGTACAAGGATCAGAATTACAATGTGTAGAACCAACCCTTATACCAACGATCACCCTAATACATGGACTGCACATCAATTAAGATCACACTGATCTACCACCAAATCACACGGATCTACCCCAAATCACACTGATCTACCCCAAGCCACGCATAAATTAATTAGGAACGCTAGATGAAGCCACAGTCACCCAGATGCGGCCAAACCTGGAGAAGGCAGAGTGGCGCGACCGACTTGGCATGGCAAGGTATGGAACATGGCAAATAGGCGCAACTGCCTCTCCTTGGCTAGGCACAGAGCAGAGCTAGGCGCTGCAGCCGGCGTTGCTAATGTTGGACATTCACGCGGTTGGGGTCGCAGTGTGGATCCACATGACGTTGAGGTTACGGGCGCTACCCGAACTCACGAGGGACTGCCGCGAGGGGCGCTGCCCCTTTGAACCCGGTCACATTTGCCCGGAGACTAAACTAGTGCTAGAGCTCCCATTGGATTAGCCTAGTGCTAGAGTTGCCTTTGGACTAGCCTAGAGCTAGAGTTGACCTCGGACTAGTCTAGTGCTGGAGTGCCTTTGGTCTAGCTGAATGCTAGGGTTGCCTTAAAACCCGGCGATAGCCAATGTGGCCCTTGGACGCTAGCTAAAGTTAGAGTTGCCCTTGCGTCTACACTGCCAGACGTCACCCACGAGGACCTTCAAGGAGGACATCACCAAGAGATTGCGAATCCCCCCTACCTGGGGTTGGAAGTGCTTGGAGTTGGGTGATGGAGAGAAAGGAGCATCTCGTCCCTCTGATGAACTACCTTCCGACCCAAGCGTTCCCACAAATCTATTTTTTGGGCTTACCTAACAACACTCTTCTCTCTTCAACAGAAAATCTGGAACTCATGACTGGACCCACATGGAATTCCATGTATATATTTCAAGTGCCAGTGTTAACATATTATCTCTGTTTTGGAGCTGCTAATAATGTGGCATCTCATTAGTCATAAAACCAATGTTTATAACATGTTGTATCAACTAATATACTTTGTGGCAATTTATGTTATGTGTGCGCGAGTTAGGAGAAGCAATGGTTATTTTGACGATAAGGGGGAATGAAAAAGAAAAAGTTATGGAAGTTGAGGAGCTGATTGCTGAAGATTGAAATAAGAGAACGTGTGGTGTCTGAAAATGACAGGTTGGGAGGATGGTTATGTGCTGTGAAAATACCCCTCAACTTCCACACATCGTTTTGCCCCTTTAACGCACTACTTAATTTCTTAATTTGGAGGTGCAAAATCGATATTTCATAGCCATTTGTATGGTTTTTATTTGATTGAGTTTTCAGACTCAGTTCTATTCAACAGGCTATGAGGAGAGCTGCAAATTCATTTGCTCTGCTGGCTGATGCAGCTCTGGATGAGTTACCGAGCACGATGACAGCTGTAAGACTCTCTGGCATGGAAATCAGTGATTTCACCCTTGAGCTTAGCGACTTGAGGTAAACGCAAAATAACTATATGCCTGAGTTTCACATGGATGTTCATCTATTTTTTTTGGTTATGGAAAACCAAAGATTTATCTATCTATGTCGTAGCACTATTGTTGCAAATTGATGTAGGTTTATATTATTCGGCACACATTAATTGCAGCTGACCTGCACTCAGTTTCACATCTGTAGACCAAACTAAGTTTTAAATCCGCATACTGAATGTGATATTGATTTAAAGTTGCTTACAGTTAACACCGTAGACATATTTAGTCGAAAATTGAATCTGTCATAAGCATGAGAACTGTGGATAATTATTCAACTCATTAGCTCATCCCTTATTGTCTGTTTCTGAAACAACCATTTGCAGCCAAGTGATAGCGGACGGTGTGAACAAGTCAACCAATATTGTTCAAGCAGTAGAAGATGGAATAGGACAAATGAGGAATATTGTCAGGACCCCGACTCAATGCCACACCGATCTAGCATATAACACATCATATCACTTTGCGGCCTCATGCACGATATTCCCACGGGTGCCACCTTACCTGGACCGGGACCGTTTGCGCCTTTTGGCTCACGTATATGATAGTGCCGCTAGCATCCATATGACAGAGAACCCGGGCTGACATGGCTAGTCGTGAACCCAAAGTGGCACTAACTTACAGGGACAGGCATACATGACCCAGCAACGAACGTGTCGGTCATCAGCGAGTGAATCCAGGCTGTAGCACTGGGCTAGCAGGACTCCGGTGAACCGGGCTGTAGCGGGCTAACAGGACTTCGGTATTCATCGCGTGACATTTCCCCGAGGGGACAGACACAGGAACGAAGAAAGACACATGCCGGCCAGCCTATGTGTTCCGGAGCAGTAGCAAGCTACCATGGCTCAGTAGAATCACTAGGAGACATTTCCCGGTAAGAGAGGCTACTAAGGATAAACAACTAGATAGTCAGATCCCACACATACCAAGCATTTCAATAACATACACACAATATGCTCGATATGTGCAAATACAACATGGCATCACAACATGACTCTATAACTCAAGTATTTTATTCAATAGGCTCCGAGGAGCGAGATATTACAAACATGGGTCCTACGACCCAACATTCAGAGCATACAAGTCAAAACACAAGCGGAAGCTATCATGTCTGAGTACAGACATCTATAAATGAAAAAGGCTGAGAAGCCTGACTATCTACCAAATCCTGCCGAGGCACAAGATCGTAGCTTAGGTAACAAGCTAAACGTCGAAGTCCACGCAGAACTACTAGCGAGACCGAAGTCTCTCTGCAAAAACATAAAATGGGCAAACGTGAGTACAAATGTACCCAACAAGACTTGCATCAGAACTAACTACATATGCATCATTATCAACAAAGGAATGGTGGGGGTTTAACTGCAGCAAGCCAGCTTTGACTCGGTGGCTAACCTGAACTACGACTGTAAGTAACTCTTTTGAGGTGGCGCACACGAGTCCACATATTCACCAACCAATACACCACTATGGAACCGCTCCCGTCTCCTTACGAGAACGCCATCCATAGCACTCACGCTTATCTTGCGTATTTTAGAGTATCCACTTTCACTTGTCTATGAACTGATATAAGCAACCCAGAAGTCCTTTACCGCGGACACGGCTATTCGAATAGATGATGTTAACCCTGCAGGGGTGTACTTCTTCATACATGTTTCCACCACTTAGCGTCTGCACACGACATGTGCTCGGCAGACTTCAAGCAAAAGCCGACGTGGGTGTAGACCACGACCTACCTAAACACTCAAGTCTCTAGTCCAGGTTTATCGCCTATTCGGGTTCCATCCATGAGGAGATCCGGCCGGAGTTTCGCTCACAGCCCCAAACAATGTGAATAGGGTTCCCGAGACACCTAACGGGCATCCGGTACACCGTGCCACGTACCTACCGCATCACAGCCCACCCCTACGGTCAGCGGTGTCCACGGCCTTCAGTAAGCTACAAACACCAGAAACTACTTGCAACTCCAAGACAGAGGACTAGGGTGAATAAGAAGTCAAGCGGGGTCATATTTCAGGGCCCAATGCATGGTAGTAGCTGAATCATGGGTCACAAACACAGAACTCAGTTCCTAAGGACGGTTTCAATGAGACAACCCACCATGTACTCCTACATGGCCTCTCACCGATACCTTTACCAAATCGTGTTCACACATTTAGCTCACACACAGTAGGACATGTTCACACACATCTGATTCATTCCCGATGAATCAGACCTGACTCAACTCTAAGCAGTAGCAGGCATGACAAACAAACATGAATGTGTAGGCACAACAGGGCTCAAGCAACTCCTACTCATACTAGTGGGTTTCATCTATTTACTGTGGCAATGACAGGTCATGCAGAGGATAAAGGGGTTCAGCTACCGCAGCAAGTAACAAATGACTCGTTGTTGTCCTAATGCAGTAAAAGAGAGCAGGGCGAGAGAGTAGGATTGTATCGGAATGAACAAGGGGGTTTTGCTTGCCTGGCACTTCTGAAGATAACATTGAGTCTTCATCAGTGTCAATGATCACATCATTGGTACAGCGTCTACCGAGGGGGAACAACACCGGCAAACACAGAAGAAACACGATCAATGCAATGCACAATATGATGCATGCTATGACATGGCAATACAAATGTGTTTTGGGCTAATGCATCTAGCAACAGGTTAAATGGGGTTGGTTTGAACACTAGGTTCAAATTCAAACTCCATATGTGAGAGTTTAAATGCCATTTAATTGATTTGTGCTAAACAGCAGCTATAAGTTGTTCTAACATGCATGAAAATGGTACAGATGGATAGATTGGATTTTTCTGATCATTTTTCATATATCATTTATTTCATTCCGAGTTACGGTTGATTTTATATGATTTTTAGAAGTTTTGGACATTTTCTGAAAATATTAAATCATTTAAGATTTATTTAAATTCCAGAAAGGAATTATTGCGTCAGCATGACCTCATAGTGACGTCAGCAGGTCAACGGGCTGGTCCAGGTCAAACTAACCTGTGGGCCCTGCGTGTCAGTGTCTGGACTAACTAACCTAATTAAAATTAACCCTAACTAACTTGGTTAGCCGGGCGGGGCCCGCATGTCAGTGGGAGAGAGGGGAGAGTCAAACCGGGCAGTGGGGTCAACCCACGCCGGTCAAGGGTCAACGGCGTTTCGCCGCCGGCGAGTCCAGACGCGGCGGAGGGGCTCGGGGAACGCCCTCCGGCGACCAAAACAGCGGCAACGATCATCTACGCGTAGCTGGCGCTCAGCCGCATCCATCTAAGCAAGCGGGAGGGGCTGAGGTCAAACGGGCTCGCCGGAATCAGGCTCGCGGCGGCGGCCGGAGCTCGGGGTTGGTGCGGGTTGGCGCTAGGGGGAACGGTAGGTCGAACTGGTGGGCGCGCCCGGCTCCTGGGAGCGTGCTGAGCACGGGGCAACGCTCGGAAGCGAGTGGCAGCAGCTGTGGCCACGGCGGCGCCATGGACGGCGGCAGCAAGCTCTCGGGCGTGGCAGCGCTAGTGCTAGAGGGCGAGTTAGACTGCGGGGAGAGAGGGGAAAGGCGTAGGATCTCACAAGGGGTCGGGAGTAGAGCTCGGTGGGCTCGGGGAGGCTTCGGAGGTGGCGAGCGGGCACCGGCGATCTCGGGCGGCCGGAGATGGGGAAGATGGCGTGGGCGGCGATGCAGGGCGTCCGACGGGGCATGGGTTGGTGGAGAGGAAGAGGGGGTCGAGGCGGAGCCTCTGGGCGCAACGACGAGGCGAGGCAGTGGCTGTGGCCACGGCGACGCTCGTCGGCAGCGACGGACGCGTTCGGTGGCGGAAAGAACAGAGGAGGGGAGAGCGTTTGGGGGAGAGAGAGGGAGTCCAGGGGGTCGGGACAGCGCCGAGGAGATGACGCGAGGCGTCGCGGTGGCCAGGCGATGCAGACGAGCAGGGTGGTGGCGTGGCGAGCTCGGGCGCGTGCGCCGTGTCCCTCCCCTGCCTACTGGCACGAGGAGGAAGGCGACAGGGAGGAGGAGGTGGGCTGGGCTGCTGGAGGAGCTGGGCCGTAACTGGGCCAGCCAGGTAAGTAGGCCAGGTAAGTGCTCTGTTTTATATTTCTGTTTTGTTTTCTATTTTTTTCTGTAGTTTGTTTTGATTTAGTTTTAGACACTAAATCATTTTTATCGCTTCTTATAGTTATGGTAGGGACTAGTTGGATTATTCCAAAGCCCTTCATCAAAGATCAGAATTATTGGACATATATTAATTAATTAACAAATACATATCCAATGCAAATAGTTATTTATTTAATTCAAAGGCCCAAAATAATTAACTCTGAGATACCAAAAATATTGTTTTGAGTTTTACCTCTTTGCAATATTTTCAGAGACTAAGAGGAACATTTTCTTGGACTTCTTTGAGAAGATTTTAATGTTGATCATTTTTACAAGGTTTCTGAGGCTTTGAAAATTCCTCAATTCAAATTTCATTTAAATTTAGACATGATGACATGAATATCAAGCAAAGACAACAAGGCTAATCTAGGGTTGTGACAACTCACCCCCCACTAAACAAGAATCTCGTCCCGAGATTCAAGCGTAGGGTAAGATGAAGGAGGAACGGAAACTAGTATAATCCTCACGATCCAGGTGCACTTCATAGGGGCGTTGATTCAATCACCATCTTTGTCTTGTCGTCTTGTTCTGGGAACTCCAACTAACATGACGAGAAGAGGAAAGGAAACTCTAGAAGAATCTATCTTCTTGAAGACCGAACAACTCAGGATCAGCTCATGGGGTGAGATATAAACATCTCTCGAGCTGAGACACGAGACACACATCTAGGGGATGGAGTGAAACAGATGACGATGGTTCACTAGATAGACAACAATTTCACACCTAAGAGGGTGGGGAACGGTTGTCCATGTAGCGAGGAGTTGGGTTGTCATGATACCACAACGAGACACCTTAGGGACCGTGACTCGTAGATATATCCCCTTAAGTGGCAAAAAGAATTACCTTTGATTCAAAGATCATTGAAACTCTCTATATCAGCCTAGGGCAAATCACAATCGATCATTTGGAGGAGTTCGGTGGAATGACATTCCGGGCCAGAATGAATGATGTGGATTACCTTGTTGAAGACAACACAAGGGATGATTTTAGTAACTGGGGGGGAAGCTCAACAATAGAGAGTGAGTCCACTGTTTTGAAAAGTTATAGCATAACCGAGGAAACTGAGAGCAATCCCAGTTAGTGCCGATGGTAACACCTAGCGCTTGTGCGTGCTCTCAAGAACTTGAGCATTTCCATAATCATCAAGGTTTTACCAACATCCATGTCAAGGGTGCTGACAACACATCATACTACCATGATGACTAGCGATGGACGATGCAGATGCAAAGGAGGATAACACTTTCTCAGATTTCACCTTAGCGAGGCCAAGGGGACGAAATCTGGATGATCGACCGAGAGACATTTAGCACGCCGCTTCTAATGTTCTCCTTGATGTACTAGCGTATCCCATTCCTTGAAATGGTCTGGTATCTAGAACATCAAGTAAAGGTCGTACTTTGGAAACACAAAAGAAATCCATAAGGAACATCTAAGGAGTAAATCCTACGAAGTCCTTATGGGGAGGTGGCCAACTTCCTCAAACAAGATATTACAATAACAGGTCTTCCGGCTGGGTGTGTTGGCCACGACATCCACTTTACCGGTTATAGAGGGACCAGTATTGTAGTTCTTGGGAAACATTCCAACCATCAAGTCTGCCTGAGATTCAGATCTGGTTGGTGTCAGAATATTCCAGACCCATCGGGTCTAGGAAGAAAAATGAAAGTTTGCAACACAAATCGACGAGATGACGTTGCGGGATTCTCGGGAGATGAACTACGATAGCAAGCTCCAAAACATGAGCTGGTTCTGCTACACACATGTGAACATGTTGTCCCAGACAAACATGATCACATGGTAGTCTTACAATAAAACACTACCGAGTTCCGGTGGGGAACCATCATCGAGGATATCAAAGTCCTTACGTAAGGTATACTCTTAAGAAAGAGCTTCTTCTCCTTGAATAAATCAATCAGTGGCTTGGTGTATTAGGGATACGTATAGAATGAAGATGATCAGTCTATCAGACCATAGAATACTTCGCACATGCATGACTGACTTGGGATGATTCCAAAGAAAACAAAAACAATCTTTCCCGAACTCACGGCGACAACTTGCACCAAATGCACGTGAATCAGAGGAAGTCACTCCTTTCATCCGAACATATACCTCATGAGCGGAACACGAAGATAATGCTTACACAAGTTTCCAACGCTAGCCTGATGTTCATCATGAATTATGGAGGAGATAAAATGTTGCTGATGGGCTCAACAACAACTCATCAGAATTTCCATATCACTGGAATTCCGCTATTATGTGAACAAGGTGATAGTATTGGTCAGACCAAAAGATGGAATGGTGTATGCTCGAGGGATCAACCACGAGTAAGACAACATTACGAACATCGTTGGTTTCTGATTTGACTTGACGATAGCCCATACTCAAATCCACGTTTTGACAAGACAATAGATCCAACAACTGATCACGAGGACCAATCGGTAGAGATATCATCCTTCTTCAACACACACACACACACACAAGAAGATATCCCTTAACATGAACTAAGTCAGACAAGCTTTTATCTCCCAACTCTCCAAGTTGTTGTCTAGCTCAACCAACTAGCTCAGGAATATCCAACACAGATTCTTGGAGAAGGAGTGATTTATAAGAAAACCAACTTGGTCACGAACTCAACATAGCGGCCAGGTGACAACCTGGTAATACTTCCGAGAAGATATTCGGAAAATCACGAACCACCGATATGTTAGTAAGCTCGAGAACAATCTCGCTTTCCAGAGCAAGACGATATGATCAAATAAGCAAGGATTGGCACTATCCTAACTCATTGATCGGAGAGTGCACCAGAAATAAGGACTAGGTAGCACAATCAACCTTAGGGTGACGATTCAATAATCAACACGCTAAGAATGAGGTTATCGTCCATTTAACTACCAAGCAACGGAGTTGCTAGGAGTATTGATTTCACACACCATGATTCACTTGTCGGCATTCTGGTTACCATAGCACATGAACCGAGGAATGAACAATGATGGCAAGAAGTATCACTGTACCAAGAGTTCATAGGATGGTGTGCAGTTCCTATAATAATCCCGATATAAAAGATGGTAATACTCCAAGGTAGAATAGAACAAAAGCTGGATTAGCAATTTGATCTGCGGAGCACAACTTCTTTGACCCAACCCTGGATATGGGTCAGGTTCTGGAGTTTGTTTCTCCTAGTCATTCCAGAATAGAATGGCTTGACGGACCACAAGAATAATAGGCATCGATGAACGAATGCATACATACTCTTGACTATCAATTGATAGACGACGATCAGAAGACAACTAAAGGGGGACAACTCAAAGGAACATATGTTTTTCTGAGTTGTGGATGCATAGATTAGTATGTTGAACCAAGTTCAACAAAAATTTTCCGGATAACCCATGCAGAAAAGTTGAACTAGCAGAGTCGCAATATAGAATAGAGAACCCATCGAGAGCACTCCTGTTATGATGTTTTGATCCAACAAACTACTGCCATAAGTGGTTCATAGTATTTGGAAGAAGGAAAATACCATGGACCTCGAGGACTAATGCAAAAGTTACTAATTTCCTAAAGGAACTAGCAACACTATCAACATGAGGTAAATGGGGTGAATCTCGGGTTCAGAACCCAGAAATAGAATGCCTACTAACTAAATGGCATCACGGGATGCTTTCGATAATGACGGCCAGAATCATCACACTGGAAACACAGATCATGGCTAGACCACTAGATGATCCCCTAGGACACCTAGGGTCATAATGATAACTCCAACATATATGTCGAGGCAATAGAATACCTCAACTTAGAAATTAGTGTGATTAACCTGGCCCAAAGGAACATAAAAAAAACTGGAGGGAAAGGGTTTGCAAGTGCATCAGATTGTTTAGAAACCTGGGATGACTCGGACAGCATAACGGCTATAAATGCTCAAAAAGATTTGAGACATGCTACAAAAATGGTGGCATAACCACTCGGAAGCACAATATCAAGGTTTCGAGATCAACAGTTAACGTATGGAGGTAGTAGAAACTGAACAGAGGCTTAAGTCCAACAATTCTATAAGTCTACGGATTAGTAACACGTGATCCTGATAGAAAGAAGAGATAGCGTAGTTCTTAATCCCCGTAGAAGAGAAGATGATGACTCAGATCAGAAGGCCATGAGGTATAAGGAGTAAACGAGCCTTACGTTTCAACCCACAATCAATTCCCCTACGTATAACTAAAGAATTTCTAGACTCGACTTCGACCAGTTTGTCTTGGTAATCCTACAGGCAGGCAACCTGGCTCTGATACCAACGCTGTCAAGACCCCGACTCAATGCCACACCGATCTAGCATATAACACATCATATCACTTTGCGGCCTCACGCACGGTATTCCCACGGGTGCCACCTTACCTGGTCCGGGACCGTTTGCGCCTTTTGGCTCACGTATATGATAGTGCCGCTAGCATCCATATGACAGAGAACCCGGGCTGACATGGCTAGTCGTGAACCCAAAGTGGCACTAACTTACAGGGACAGGCATACATGACCCAGCAACGAACGTGCCGGTCATCAGCGAGTGAATCCAGGCTGTAGCACTGGGCTAGCAGGACTCCGGTGAACCGGGCTGTAGCGGGCTAACAGGACTCCGGTATTCATCGCGTGACATTTCCCCGAGGGGACAGACACAGGAACGAAGAAGGACACATGCCGGCCAGCCTAAGTGTTCCGGAGCAGTAGCAAGCTACCATGGCTCAGTGGAATCACTAGGAGACATTTCCCGGTAAGAGAGGCTACTAAAGATAAACAACTAGATAGTCAAATCCCATACATACCAAGCATTTCAATAACATACACACAATATGCTCGATATGTGCAAATACAACATGGCATCGCAACATGACTCTATAACTAAAGTATTTTATTCAATAGGCTCCGAGGAGCGAGATATTACAAACATGGGTCCTACGACCCAACATTCAGAGCATACAAGTCAAAACACAAGCGGAAGCTATCATGTCTGAGTACAGACATCTATAAATGAAAAAGGCTGAGAAGCCTGACTATCTACCAAATCCTGCCGAGGCACAAGATCGTAGCTGAGGTAACAAGCTAAACGTCGAAGTCCACGCAGAACTACTAGCGAGACCGAAGTCTCTCTGCAAAAACATAAAATAGGCAAACGTGAGTACAAATGTACCCAGCAAGACTTACATCAGAACTAACTACATATGCATCATTATCAACAAAGGAATGGTGGGGGTTTAACTGCAGCAAGCCAGCTTTGACTCGGTGGCTAACCTGAACTACGACTGTAAGTAACTCTTTTGAGGTGGCGCACACGAGTCCACATATTCACCAACCAATACACCACTATGGAACCGCTCCCGTCTCCTTACGAGAACGCCATCCATAGCACTCACGCTTATCTTGCGTATTTTAGAGTATCCACTTTCACTTGTCTATGAACTGATATAAGCAACCCAGAAGTCCTTTACCGCGGACACGGCTATTCGAATAGATGATGTTAACCCTGCAGGGGTGTACTTCTTCATACATGTTTCCACCACTTAGCGTCTGCACACGACATGTGCTCGGCAGACTTCAAGCGAAAGCCGACGTGGGTGTAGACCACGACCTACCTAAACACTCAAGTCTCTAGTCCAGGTTTATCGCCTATTCGGGTTCCATCCATGAGGAGATCCGGCCGGAGTTTCGCTCACAGCCCCAAACGATGTGAATAGGGTTCCCGAGACACCTAACGGGCATCCGGTACACCGTGCCACGTATCTACCGCATCACAGCCCACCCCTACGGTCAGCGGTGTCCACGGCCTCCAGTAAGCTACAAACACCAGAAACTACTTGCAACTCCTGGACAGAGGACTAGGGTGAATAAGAAGTTGAGCGGGGTCATATTTCAGGGCCCAATGCATGGTAGTAGCTGAATCATGGATCACAAACACAGAACTCAGTTCCTAAGGACGGCTTCAATGAGACAACCCACCATGTACTCCTACATGGCCTCTCACCGATACCTTTACCAAATCGTGTTCACACATTTAGCTCACACACAGTAGGACATGTTCACACACCTCTGATTCATTCCCGATGAATCAGACCTGACTCAACTCTAAGCAGTAGCAGGCATGACAAACAAACATGAATGTGTAGGCACAACAGGGCTCAAGCAACTCCTACTCATACTAGTGGTTTTCATCTATTTACTGTGGCAATGACAGGTCATGCAGAGGATAAAGGGGTTCAGCTACCGCAGCAAGTAACAAATGACTCGTTGTTGTCCTAATGCAGTAAAAGAGAGCAGGACGAGAGAGTAGGATTGTATCGGAATGAACAAGGGGATTTTGCTTGCCTGACACTTCTGAAGATAACATTGAGTCTTCATCAGTGTCAATGATCACATCATTGGTACAGCGTCTACCGAGGGGGAACAACACCGGCAAACACAGAAGAAACACGATCAATGCAATGCACAATATGATGCATGCTATGACATGGCAATACGAATGTGTTTTGGGCTAATGCATCTAGCAACAGGTTAAATGGGGTTGGTTTGAACACTAGGTTCAAATTCAAACTCCATATGTGAGAGTTTAAATGCCATTTAATTGATTTGTGCTAAACAGCAGCTATAAGTTGTTCTAACATGCATGAAAATGGTACAGATGGATAGATTGGATTTTTCTGATCATTTTTCATATATCATTTATTTCATTCTGAGTTACGGTTGATTTTATATGATTTTTAGAAGTTTTGGACATTTTCTGAAAATATTAAATCATTTAAGATTTATTTAAATTCCAGAAAGGAATTATTGCGTCATGACCTCATAGTGACGTCAGCAGGTCAACGGGCTGGTCCAGGTCAAACTAACCTGTGGGCCCTGCGTGTCAGTGTCTGGACTAACTAACCTAATTAAAATTAACCCTAACTAACTTGGTTAGCCGGGCGGGGCCCGCATGTCAGTGGGAGAGAGGGGAGAGTCAAACCGGGCAGTGGGGTCAACCCACGCCGGTCAAGGGTCAACGGCGTTTAGCCGCCGGCGAGTCCAGACGCGGCGGAGGGGCTCGGGGAACGCCCTCCGGCGACCAAAACAGCGGCAGCGATCATCTACGCGTAGCTGGCGCTCAGCCGCATCCATCTAAGCAAGCGGGAGGGGCTGAGGTCGAACGGGCTCGCCGGAATCAGGCTCGCGGCGGCGGCCGGAGCTCGGGGTTGGTGCGGGTTGGCGCTAGGGGGAACGGTAGGTCGAACTGGTGGGCGCGCCCGGCTCCTGGGAGCGTGCTGAGCACGGGGCAACGCTGGGAAGCGAGTGGCATCAGCTGTGGCCGCGGCGGCGCCATGGACGGCGGCAGCAAGCTCTCGGGCGTGGCAGCGCTAGTGCTAGAGGGCGAGTTAGACTGCGGGGAGAGAGGGGAAAGGGGTAGGAGCTCACAAGGGGTCGGGAGTAGAGCTCGGTGGGCTCGGGGAGGCTTCGGAGGTGGCGAGCGGGCACCGGCGATCTCGGGCGGCCGGAGATGGGGAAGATGGCGTGGGCGGCGATGCAGGGCGTTCGGCGGGGCATGGGTTGGTGGAGAGGAAGAGGGGGTCGAGGCAGAGCCTCTGGGCGCAACGACGAGGCGAGGCAGTGGCTGTGGCCACGGCGACGCTCGTCGGCGGCGACGGACGCGTTCGGTGGCGGAAAGAACAGAGGAGGGGAGAGCGTTTGGGGGAGAGAGAGGGAGTCCAGGGGGCCGGGGCAGCGCCGAGGAGATGACGCGAGGCGTCGCGGTGGCCAGGCGATGCAGACGAGCAGGGTGGTGGCGTGGCGAGCTCGGGCGCGTGCTCCGTGTCCCTCCTCTGCCTACTGGCACGAGGAGGAAGGCGACAGGGAGGAGGAGGTGGGCTGGGCTGCTGGAGGAGCTGGGCCGTAACTGGGCCAGCCAGGTAAGTAGGCCAGGTAAGTGCTCTGTTTATATTTCTGTTTTGTTTTCTAGTTTTTTTTTGTAGTTTGTTTTGATTTAGTTTTAGACACTAAATCATTTTTATTGCTTCTGATAGTTATGGTAGGGACTAGTTGGATTATTTCAAAGCCCTTCATCAAAGATCAGAATTATTGGACATATATTAATTAATTAACAAATACATATCCAATGCAAATAGTTATTTATTTAATTCAAAGGCCCAAAATAATTAACTCTGAGATACCAAAAATATTGTTTTGAGTTTTACCTCTTTGCAATATTTTCAGAGACTAAGAGGAACATTTTCTTGGACTTCTTTGAGAAGATTTTAATGTTGATCATTTTTACAAGGTTTCTGAGGCTTTGAAAATTCCTTAATTCAAATTTCATTTAAATTTAGACATGATGACATGAATATCAAGCAAAGACAACAAGGCTAATCTAGGGCTGTGACAAATATAGCTCGGCAGAAGACTAAATGTATGTGTCCGTAATGCTAATACTTACCACGTCTGTGCTTATACTTGTTGCATCTCTTGATCTTTGATATATATGCTGATACACGCAGAGAATGATAGACAAGCGAGGAAACTTGCGGGATATTACCACCGCAGGGCCGGCTAAAAGTTTAAATGATTCGTCTAGCCAATACATCGACGGTAGAAGAAATGATCAATCATCTGTTAAGAGTATCTTGACACTTTTCACAAAACTAGATGACTCGCTGTGCTGCTTCTGGATGGGAAGTGAACGCTTAGTAATATACAATTGTTGGTAGGCCAGCTTGGTTGGCATAGAATGCTCGTCTCTGTGTGAGGTAGAATGAGAAATTGAAGAGGCAACAAATGGTCTTCGATTTATGAACATGCATGCACCGTGTACTTAGGATGCTCCAATTTGGAAATATTGTGCAGCGCCGAAAATGAACTTATGGTAGACGAATTAAGCGTTCGTCCAAAGATGCAACCTGCACATTTTATAGGTTGATACTTTGGGATTTTTGGTTTTATCGTAACATAGGTTCACAATCGACAATTTGACTTGTGACTGTGGCCGCACAGTCAAACCATGTGACTTGCACCACGCAGAGAATGATGCAATTCTGGACTGAGGACTGAGGTCAAGGTGAACTGGTGCTAACACGTGGTCAACTTCCTTGGCTGACTCGTTGCTGGCCATACCGAGCTTGACTTCCTGGCCGCCGCCCAAAATTTGACCGAAGCTGCGCCTGTCATAAGCCACCAACCAAACTCAGCTACACATTGGGGTCACGCACGCTATGTATTCTGCGGCAAATTAACCTTAGTACTCCATCCGTAAAGAAATACACAGGGAGTATTAAGGTACGCAGTAGTGCAAATATTTTTCGTTCAACAAGTTTGCGGACGACTAGCGCAATGCGTTCGCCCGCTTGGGTTGCATGAGCAGGAAATTACATTGGCTCTGTGGCTGATTCAATTCTCGTCCAGTCGCTGGGGTATGGGCAGACCAACAGAAGTGAGATACTCCGGTGCTCGGAGAGAAGCGAACAGAAAGATCCGGTCAATTGGGCTGTTTGCGCATTGCTTACGAGACCCTTCTCGCCGCGAAGAACAGAGAGATCCGGTGCTTTTTTCCCCATGAAATCTAAAAAGTGACTGCGCGCTTTTTAGTCGAACCGAGCAGCCGGCTCGGGCTGCTCGATCTCGCTCACGCATGGGGCAGGTGCCACCTGGTTTGAGGCTCACCGCTGCGCTGCCCCTGCTCCTTGCCTTCCTTCTCATGTTGGTACTGGCATTAAATGTGTTCACACTAGTCCCATCAGATAAAGAATACAGATTCACCTACTTTTATTTCGGGATTTTAAATTCTTTTAAAACCGCATCTTTTAAACCACACGTCGGAATTCAGTTCCGTTTTTACCATTAAATTCATCGCGACGGGATCTTTGAAACTAGATCCCGCATGGATATGTTTCGACGAACTTTTTTATGTCAACTTTGGTGCTATATGGTGCAACTAAACTACTATATTGTGCAACTTTTAGTACTACATGATGCAACTTATTTTAAAAATCAGTTGGCCTGTAATTTAATCTAATTGTACACAAATTGATGTTTTAGTTGGCTTATAATATAGTCTAGTTGCACACACATTGATATTTAGTTGCCAGAAGGACTAGTTGCACACACACATGCTAAGTTGACTTGTAATTTAGTCTAGTTGCACATATATTGATGTTTAGTTGGCAGGACACTAGTTGCACACATATGCGCAATTGACGCCACAATGTAGTCTAGTTGCACACACATTGATATTTAGTTCTCAAGACTAGTTACACACATATATACTCGGTTGGCGCGGCAATATAGTCTAGTTGCACACACATTAATATTTAGTAGGCAGGACTATTGACAAACACATATGCTCAATTGGCGCGGGAATTTAGTCTAGTTGCACACACATTGATATTTAGTTGACAAAAAATATTGGCACACACATATGCTCAGTTGGCGCGGCATGTACTCTAGTTGCACACATATTGATGTTTAGTTGGCAGATAGACTAGTTCGTCGAAACATACCCATGCGGGATCTAGTTTTGAAGAGCATGTCGCGAAGATTTCAACGGTGAAAACAGACCACAATTCCGATGTCCGGATTAAAAGTTATAGCTTTTTAAAATTCTGAAACCACAAATAAATGCATAGGAAAACAAACATATGCGCCGAAACATATGGATGTGTTGCTATTTAATACGTAGCAAGGAAAATGGATTAGATGAGAAATATTTTCTGATTATGAAAGGGGACGAAATATTTCCTTAAATAACCGGCCGTTCGCTAATCATATTGGGCGGCTGGGTGCCGGCTAGACGGGTCTTTTTTTTTATCGATACAAGTTCATGCTAGCCATTCGGGCTTTGTAATACAGTTCACGCCACTTCCGCCCCTCGTCGGTGTCTCGCGGGCCCACCTGGCAGTGACGCTACTGCAGCGGCTCCTATCTCACGCTGCAACGATGGATCGTGTCCGTTGGATGAAACCGCACCTGCGTTGGATTCCCAGCATACCTAGCCGAGGAGCAGAGGCCAACAAAAAACTTCGTTAAACCCCAGCAGAACTCGGGCGCGCGGCGGCGGGCGGCGGGCGTAGGCGGCGGGGCTCGGCGAGCATGTTCGGCTGCGCCACTAGCGGTGAGAGTGCGGGGCGACGGCCGGCGGCTTGAGCGCGTGACTGATTCAGCGGCCAAGCGGGGGACGCGCCGGCTCGGGCTGCGGTAATTCCTCAATCGCCCCTTTGCTTCGGCGCCCGAGATTGAGAGCCCCCCACGGCCAGGCGCCGCAGGACCTCACCGGAGTGGGGCGCATCAGCCATTTCCCGCGGGGACAGAGCGACAAGGAGAGGTTGCCGGCTGCGAGCGGCGACAGCGGGCTGTCTCCCCTCAAATCCTCGGCCTACACTGTTAATCGAAGCTGTGCTAACTGGCTCAGGTTGATTTTCCAATAAAAGGTTCGCCCCGGCTCTTTCGCAATCCTGGCTCCACAGCTGCTGACCTCAAGTGTTCATTATTATGCAAAGCTAGGCCACATTTCTGTTGTAGTAGTGAGTACTGGCAACGAGATTTTTCCTATAAGGTTCCTAGCTTTTTTCTTTCCATCCGACTGCATATAATTTACCTTTGCTGTCTGCAATATTTATGCTCCCAGCTTTAATCTGGCCCAAATTGTAATGTCATATTCTGTCTGAATCGTGCCCAGCTGAAAACATCTGTGTACAAATTAATTCTGCCAAAATAACATCCTTGCTATGTTTGCATGATTTAAGTCCTCATTGTGGATGTAGCTGCTCTCTTCTAACAATAAACATACTATATCTGCTGTTTTTTTGTTCATGTTCGAGTCCTTTCTTTTGCTAGACAGATTTCCACTGTTGTTCCCTTCTTTAAATGTCATTCCTTGGTTGGGTGCTTTTAATCAGGTACAATGGTTCCCGCCAACCTAAATTTAATCCTGCACCATATGTTTTGAAAACAGAAAGCTTCGATTTGTTGCTCTAAGTGAGCCTTGACACTGAGGATAACAGTTACAACGTTTTTTTTTTGCAGGAAATTTTCATGTAACTTGTCTTATTATTTCCTGGGTGGTCCTCACTGTTAACTTTTCAAGGAAGTTTGCTCCATGAAGTACAAAAGTAGTGGACATTCTTCCTTCTTCGGCTTATGCTGTCAGTGTAAGGAGGGGATTGGCGGCCCTCTTCTATGCACCGAGCAGTGCTAAGTTTCATGCGTCAAGCCCTTGTAAAAAGAAGCTACCCTCCGGCATTGCGACTTTACTCTGTGGCTTGTTGCTTGAAGAGCTTAGATCATCAAGAACCTACTGGAAGCTTCTTTTACAGTGAGTATAAAAACCAGTGTCTTCCTCCCTTGATCACACTAGCAGTTCGTACATCAAACTGGAACAAGGCCAGGAAGATTACCTTCAGGGAGTGTGTGAAGTTATATGGGCTATCCCGGTCAGTTGGGCTGTTTGCATTGCTTATGCAACCCTTCTTGCCGCGAAGAATCAGAGAGATCCGGTGCTTCATGCGGAGCATTGTTGATTACTGTGGAAGTGCCGGCCCAGAGTTGTTTGAGTTGGCACCTATTTTGGTCAGTAATTTGGGTGGGTCAATGACATTACTACAAGTTCATGCTACAGTTATTCGGGTTTTTGTAGAGTTGTCAATGTTTGAGGATGCTCTTCTCACTTACATTGAGGCCAAGAAGGTTGGAGTTGAGCTGCAGTTGTGCAACTTCCTGCTGAAGTGTTTAGTGGAGAGGAATCAAATCATGTCTGCGAGGAGTTTGTTTGATGATATGAATACATCTGGTCCGTCACCAAATGTGTACTCTTATTCAGTTTTGATGAGTGCTTATACACATGGAGATAGGTTATGCTTGGAGGAAGCATTTGAGCTTCTATGTGAAATGGAAATGAAAGGCATGAAACCGAATGCGGTAACCTATGGCACTTACCTCTATGGGCTTTGCCGTACCAGACATGTGTCATCTGCATGGAACTTTCTTCAAATGCTTTGTCAGAGAGGCTACCCTCGCAACAGTTATTGTTACAATGCTGTGATTCATGGTTTCTGTCACGAGGATCAGGTTCAGAAAGCCATGGAGGTGTTTGATGGGATGAAGAAGGGTGGGTTTATCCCAGATGCCCATAGCTATAGTATATTAGTTGATGGGTTATGTAAGCAAGGGGATCTATTGGCAGGCTATGACGTGCTTGTCGAAATGGTAAGAAATGGGATTGCTCCTACTCTGGTCAGTTATACTTCACTTCTGCATGGTCTTTGCAGAGCTGGAAAGGTTGAATTGGCATTTGACCTGTTTAGGAGGCTCAAAGAACAAGGTGTCAAGCATGACCACATAGTTTACAGCATTTTTCTTGATGGTTGTTGCCAACATTTGGATCTAGAGGTTGTCTATGACCTTTGGAATAACATGGTTCATCATAATTTTATTCCAGATGCTTACAACTATACTAGTCTGATATATGCATTCTGTAGACATAGTTACCTCAAAGAAGCATTGGGAGTATTCGAACTCATGTTTGAGAAGGGAATAAGCCCGAACATTGTGACATGCACCATTCTAGTTGACAGTTTCAGCAAAGAAGGGATGATCGATGAAGCCCTCCTATTCCTGGATAAAGTACGCCATCTTGGAATTGTTCCTAACCTTTGTATGTACAGAGTTATCATAAATGGTCTGTGCAAGGTCAACAAATGCGATGATGTGTGGGCCTTTTTTGCAGACATGATAAAAAGAGGCTGTGTTCCTGATACTTTCATTTATAGTATTATTATTAATGGCTGTGTGAAAGCACTGAGACTTCAGGAGGCTTTCAGATTGTTTCATAAAATGTTGGATGAGGGTACAAAACCTAATATATTCACATATACTAGCCTAATAAATGGTCTTTGCCATAATGACAGACTTTCTGAAGCTGTGACATTGTTTAAGCATATGATTTGGGAAGGATTGACACCAGACAGGATTTTGTATACATCTCTTATTGATTGCTATTGTAAGCGTTCAAACATGGAGGCAGCTTTGGAAATTTTTAGAGAGATGGAGAAAGGGGGCTTATCAGCAGATGCTTTTGTTTATACTTGTTTAATTGGGGGCTTCAGTAAAGTGCTTGCGATGGATGGCGCACAGTGGTTGATGGAAGAAATGATAAATAAGGGGCTTACACCTACTGTAGTAACTTATACAGATATCATAGTTGGATACTTCAAAACTGGAGATGAGAAGAAAGCTCATATGATGTATAACAGTATGCTCCAGGCAGGCATTACACCGGATGACAAGCTGAGTAGTATATTGGGATTTGGCAATGATGGAGATAGTTTTCAGGACTCCCTGGAAGACAAGGATATATCATAAGTTTTCATATTGAGCTCTATGGGTGAACGACCACTTTCAACAATTCATTGGTGGTGGAGAGGGAGAGCAGTTGAAAAACTTGGTATACAGTGAGCAGCTCTCAGCGCTTGTAGCGAGCTTGTACAGGTGATACTAGAAATGCGAGGGCCATGTGTATCGAAGTGGCCTAAAGACATAAGCACGCCTATCCATGTATTCCTTAAGTTTTCTTATTTGATAGTCAATTGACAAGCATTTTCATTGAGCTGAAAGCAGAGAGCAGCCGTGATTGATCAGATCTGGCATACAGCATGTCATTACAGACCCAGGATCAGATCTAGACTGGTGTCTGTGTGTCATGTGAGCAGTGTTAGGCAGCATCTAGGCAATCTCAGAGATGTATATCATAACCCACAGTTCACCAGGTTTGCAGCTGTTATATTGTTTTCCTTTTTTTTTTTCAGTCCTTATGCACACCAAAATTCTACTGTCGGTTTTCTACACCACTTGGTTCCATGCCAACCTTAGAAAAGGAACCTCTCGAAATGGTATATTGGTATTATACCATGCTGCAGGGAAATGTTCTGCACCGATAATATCTTAAGCTAATAGGTCGTTGTATGAGTTGGTGAGTCTCATACATACCTTTGTTGTTTAATAAAATCAGAGCACCTTTGGACCCTCTTTGCACGCATACTGATTTGTACATCTGTTTTCCCATTGAAAGTTTAGGTGGATTTAGTTTTAATTCTGTAAATTGAGCAAACTATAGTCCAAAAACGACTAAAAATTAATAAAAAGATATAAAGAACGGTGTAAGTATGTATTTGTTACCTTTTCCGCATCCTTCTGCTGCATGTATTCCAAGTTTACTTCTTGTCCATCATTTCAATACCATTCAATGTTTCTACCTCTACTGGGTTAGTTTTTGTATGTACATCATTTGCAGCAATATTTCTGACGAAAATTGTTTTGCATCTTCCTTTGGACGATTGAGTTGCTTGTGTTAATATCCGCTAATGCCTTTACCAGGGTTTCGTGTTACATGGACTTCTGTGGATGAACATATCAAAGACGATCTTGATCTTCAGAGTACTGCTCAAGAGGAAGAGGTAGCAGATTCTGCTCAGAATTTTCTACAGCATATTCCAGCGAGTTTCCATCTCGTTGGTGATACTTAAATGGTGCTAATGTGCCAGGTGCAGGCTATTATACTTGTAGCAGAAAGCATGGGAGAAGGCACTCGGTGTGCTCTGAATAGAATTGTGCAGTTGAGGCTGAGAAACTTGTACGTTGCTTCACGTTCCTCTTTCCCTTCAGCATCACACTTTCTTTATACCATATATTTTATGTGTGATAGAAAAATCATATAGTTTTGGTCTCTGTCTGTGTTCACATTCATATTGCCATGTACCGAAGTATAACAATTCATAGGTTCAATTTTTCGAACTAAAACTACGACAAGAATTATGGAACATAGGGAGTACATAACAATTCATGTCACAAGACACAAGTGAATGCTGCCAGCTTTCCACAGTTGAACTAAGCCGCATGATTGGGGGAATCAAATTTGTATTAACAAATGTAAATCTAATAACAAGAGTGTTTGGTTGATTGATTCCATTAATTCTGTAAACAATTTCGGGGTGGAATCTTCCTTTCTAAAACTTTGAATTTCATGGGTACATTTTAGTCATTTTGTTTGTTACTCTTCATGGCTACTATTTATTTCAAGAGCCAAAACATCAATATTGCTACCTGTATCTGACCATTTGAAAAGAGAATACTGTTCTTTTATATAGTGCAGCCTGATACATGAATATGACATGCTATTTCGCAAGAGAACGCGCACATCAATTACTGTTAGATTTAGGTTTAACTTCATTACCTATCCTAAGCTAGTGCGCCTACTCCCTCCGTCCGAAAAAGCTTGTCCCAAGCTTGTTCCTCAAATGGATGGTGCTAGATACATCCATTTGAGGAACAAGCTTTTTCGGACGGAGGGAGTATATGAAACTCTAGTGGAAGTGTTGGGTCATTACCATAGTTGAAAAGCAGAGTCCCATGGTCGTGCGCCTCCGAGCAGCGAGGAGTTGGTCAACAGATGTGTAGGATGCCCACGGTACAACCTTGCGGTGGCCGGTGGTGGTGGATGGTCTTCGCCTCTCTTAGCTAGGTATAATGTGTTTCTTTTGCACCGTGCCGATGTACTCCTATGTCATATGTTTCTTTTGGGCCTATGTCCTGGTGAATCTCAATACAAGTAATGCGTGAGTAATCACCAAGATCACTTGTGTCATAATTGGGAGATAGGAAAACTCTTGGTTGGTCAATGGGATTTGATGGTGAATGAAGGTACCATTGTCTGAATGCTCATCTTAGTTCATAATTTGAATTATTTGACAACACGATTTATGTTACCTTTCTTTCATGACAAAATCTTCTAGTTGAGCCACGTAAAACATTCTTAATGAAGTCAAAATTAAAACACCATGATGATAACTCTAACATCATCTATTGCTTACTCGATACAAGAGAAGAGATGTCATTACGATCAATATCTTCTTTCTTTATTACACGCCTCACTACAAGTCTTTGTTTGAACCTTTTGAGATTTTCCTCAAGAGTCATGTTTGATTTTGCAAAGCCATTTACACCCCACCATTTTAACTCGTTTAGAAAACTCTATTAAGTTCTATTAAGTTCCATACATCAGTAGAGCCCATAGTCGTCATTCTACATGGCAAAAGACCATTAACATTTAATGCTGAGGCTCAAAGCTAGGTGTTGTATTTGGGATTTCATAGCCCTCGTTCCACATGATGCATATGAACAAAGATTTCATGGATATTCAGTACGTAAGATCGCTTCTCCTCAAGATTTATGTTCCTAGGCCCCGGCTCCCATGAGCACATTATTTTTGTAGAACATATATCATGCTCCAGAGTCTAATGTCTTAACAAGTACAATTTTTTAGTCTAATCCGCATTACTATTGGATAGAAAATGGAGAAGAACTTAACGAAGCATGGCACATGATTATAACATCATTGATCCACATGGTACATTAGTATCATGATTGACATAGATTGGCAAACTTGCCACTTTAGAATTAATGTGTGCTTCAGATGTCATAAGGGAGTAAGTATACACAGTCATGGTTAAAACAAGGAGTTAGAATATTAGCGTGTTTTTCATCCATTCTCCAAATAAGACTTCTTGTTGGTCCCATCTTAATAAGAGAACTTACTTTAATTGTGGTGATATGGTCTTACTAGGATAAGTGATTGTTCCATCCCCCCCTCGGAATGTGGTATACTAGAACAACCTCAATTTCGATGTCTCATTATTTACATTTCTCTTACAGTTTGATTCTACCAAAGCACACATGATCATTGCAAAATATTCATGAAAATAACTCGCCCCATGGCTAGACTAACTCACATGATTGTAATTCAACTTAACTAGGGATTTAAACCACACATAATCATTGTATTACAGAGACCAAGTGGTTCACCTCAAAAACATGAATCAAATTTTCTTCTAATGTGTTATTCTTTATTGTCCTTATGACAAAACCCTTAAGTCTCAACTTTATCGGGTGAAGTGCCCTTAAAATGCTCCTCACTAGAGGCCAAGCACTCCTTGGCATAGTCTGAGTCGGGAATTGCAATCTCTTATTTCAGCTGAGATGGTTTTTCTTTATTGGACCGCTCGCGTTATTTTGCCTTATTGTCGTAAATCTTTTTTTTGTTAGCGTAATCTCAATGTTAGTGGTAGGAGTCGTGGGAGCTTTTCCATGTAATGCATGTTGTCGGTTGTTAAGCCCAAGCATGAAAATGCTCTTTTCCTTCCATTTGAGAAAATCAAATGGAGTGGGTGCTTCCCCATGTAATTCTCAATGTTAGTGGTAGGAGTTGTGGGAGCTTCCCATGTAATGCATGTTGTAGGTTGTTAAGCCCAAGCATGAAAATGATCTTTTCCTTCCATTTGAGAAAATCAACTCCATCGTCCAAGTAAATGGTACCATTGTTGGTGTTCATTGCTAAAAGGAGATGATAACTTGAGCGTCATAACAAAACTTGAACCATGAATTAACTTTGTAATTGATCTAAATTAGAAACATGTTTAATTGTTGCCATTGAGTTGAAAACCAAAAGAAACATATGTATTTATAATTGACCATAAAAATAATCAACGCTAGTCAGAATATTATCATATATTGTAACAACTTCTGCTCACTAAATATTTGATCAAAAGTTTTTGTTTGTTTTATTTTGCTTAGAGAAACTTAAAATTAAATAAAGAAACCCAAAAGATTTTCGTTGGGGCGTAACCCTCTCAGCAACGCGCCACATCGGAACCCGCGCGTGGTGTCAAATGGGCAATGGCCGGGCCGTCACCCCCCCACCCCCCCGATGGTGCGCCGTATCTTGATCTGGATACGGTGACAAGTGAGCCAGGATCGGGCCGTCGTATCCTTAGTGACGCGCTACATCGGTGCCTGGATGTAGTGGAAAATGAGCAAGGATCTTTGCATTTGACTCGACGAGTGCGAAGGGTAAGGAAACTAGTCGGACCTAGGAGGATCCGCTTAGGTAGCTGGAGTGTAGGGTCCCTGACAGGGAAGCTTCGGGAGCTAGTTGATGCAGCGGTGATGAGAGGTGTTGATATCCTTTGCATCCAAGAAACCAAATGGAGGGGATAGAAGGCGAAGGAGGTGGGAGGATACCGGCTTCAAGTTGCGGTACACATGGACGGCTGCAAGCAGAAATGGCGTTAGGCATCTTGATCAACAAGAGCCTCATGTATGGAGTGGTAGATGTCAAGAGACGTGGAGACCGGATTATCTTGGTCAAGCTGGTAGTTGGGGACTTAGTTCTCAATGTTATTAGCGCGTATATGCCCCGCAAGTAGGCCACGATGAGAAAACCAAGAGGGAGTTCTTGGCAGGCTTGGAGGACATGGTTAGGAGTGTACTCATTGGCGAGAAGCTCTTCATAGGAGGAGACCTCAATGGCCACGTGGGTACATCTAACACAGGTTTTGAAGGGGTGCATGGGGGACTTTGGCTATGGCATCAGGAATCAAGGAGAATATGTCTTAAGCTTTGCTCTAGCCTACGACATGATCGTAGCTAACACCCTCTTTAATAGAGAGAATCACATCTAGTGACTTTTAGTAGTGGTCAACACTCTAGCAAGATTGATTTCGTCGTCTCGAGAAGAGAAGATAGGCGTGCGTGCCTAGACTGTAAGGTGATACCTAGAGAGAGTGTTGTCCCTCAGTATAAGCTTGTGGTTGCTAACTTCCGCTTTCGGGTTCGTGTCCAGGGATAAGCGTGCCAAAGTCGCTAGAACGAAGTGGTGAAAGCTCAAGGGGGAGGTAGCTCAGGCGTTCAAGGAGAGGGTTATTAAGGAGGGCCCTTGGGAGGAAGGAGGGGATGCGGACAATATGTGGATGGAGATGGTGACTTCCATTTGTAAGGTGGCCTTGGAGGAGTTTGGAGTGTCCAGGGGAAGTAGAAGTGAAGCTAAAGATACCTGGTGGTGGAATGATGGTGTCCAAAAGGCTATTAAGGAGAAGAAAAAATGTTTCGGACTCCTATACCTAGATAGGAGTGCAGACAACATAGAGAAGTACAAGATGGCGAAGAAGGCCGCAAAGCGACCTGTCAATGAAGCAAGGGGTCGGGCGCATGAGGACCTCTACCAGCGGTTAGACACAAAGGAAGGCGAAAGGGACATGTATAAGATGGCCAAGATCCGAGAGAGGAAGACGAGGGATGTTGACCAAGTCAAATGCATCAAGGACGGAGCAGACCAACTCCTGGTGAAGGACGAGGAGATTAAGCAGATGGCGGGAGTACTTCAACAAGCTATTCAATGGGGAGAATGAGAGTTCTACCATTGAACTGGATGACTCCTTTGATGATACCAGCAGGCGTTTTATGTGGTGAATCTAGGAGTCTGAGGTCAAGGAGGCTTTAAAAAGGATGAAAGGAGGCAAGGCGATGGGCCCCGACTGTATCCCCATTGAGGTGTGGAGAGGCCTCGGGGACATAGCGGTAGTATGGCTAACCAAGCTCTTCAACCTCATTTTTCGGGCAAACAAGATGCCATAAGAATGGGCGAGGCTGAGTATATTAGTACCAATCTTGAAGAACAAGGGGGATGTTCAGAGTTGTACTAATTACCGTGGAATTAAGCTGATGAGCCATACAATGAAGCTATGGGAGAGAGTCATTGAGCACCGCTTAAGAAGAATGACAAGCGTGACCAAAAATCTGTTTGGTTTCATGCGCGGGAGGTCGACCATGGAAGCCATTTTCTTGGTACGACAACATATGGAGAGATACAGTGAGCAAAAGAAGGACCTGCATATGGTGTTCATTGACTTGGAGAAGGCCTATGATAAGATACCACGGAATGTCATGTGGTAGGCCTTAGAGAAACACAAGGTCCCAACAAAGTACATTACCCTCATCAAGGACATGTACAATAATGTTGTGATGAGTGTTCGAACAAGTAATGGCGACATTGTTGACTTCCCGATTAAAACAGGACTGCACCAGGGTCAGCTTTGAGACCTCATCTTTTTGCTTTGGTGATTGATGAGGCCACAAGGGATATACAGGGAGATATCCCATGGTGTATGCTCTTTGCGGATGATGTGGTGCTAGTCAATAATAGTCAGATGGGGGTCAGTAGGAAGTTAGAGTTATGGAGACAAACCTTGAAATTGAAAGGTTTTAGGTTTAGTAGAGGTGCAGTTTCAGTACTATTAGGTACGAGGAGGAGGTTAGCCTTGATGGGCAGGTGGTGCCTCAGAAGGACACCTTTTGATATTTGGGGTTAATATTGCAGGACGGGGGTATTGATGAAGATGTGAACCATCGAATCAAAGCCGAATGGATGAAGTGGCGCCAAGCTTCTGTCATTCTCTATGACAAGAGAGTGCAACAAAAGCTAAAAGGCAAGTTCTATAGGATGGCGGTTCGACCCGCAATGTTGTATGGCGCTGAGTGTTGGCCGGCTAGAAGGCGACGTGTTCAACAGTTAGGTGTGGCGGAGATGCGCATGTTGAGATGGATGTGTGGCCACATGAGGAAGGACCGAGTCCGGAATGATGATATAAGAGATAGAGTTGGGGTAGCACCGATTGAGGAGAAGCTTGTTCAACATCGTCTGAGATGGTTTGGGCATATTCAACACAGGCCTCCAGAAGCTCCAGTGCATAGCGGATGGCTAAAGCGTGGTGAGGAACACTAGATGCAAAGAAAGGAAAACACATGCCAGATCTGTTTGGCTACTTCTAGATGCTTCCACTCTAGTGTAGTATTTCTTTTGTTTTCTTTACCCTACCCATTGTTTCTAGAGTTCTCTAGTTATAAGTAGTTGTGAGTAGAGAGATGAATCCTAAATAATGTTTTCTAGAGTGTTCCAGCTATAAGTAGAAGTATGTGAAGGCTTCCCAAAGCCCTATAAATAGAGGTCCTCACCTCTACTTTGTGAATCAGACTATGTACCCACTACCTATAATAGAACTTGTTCTTATCTAAGGTCTTGAAGTAGATCTTGTGCTCTAGGTGTTCTGGATTGAACTCTTGCTGCCATATCAGCCTACATTTGCCTCTAGAGCGATATCCCTTCAACACTTGTGCTGTACACATTGTAGCAGCAAAGTGGAGTTGCTCCTCCACAACCTTTGTGCTGCTTCAGGTGGCATCAGAGCCTCGTTGACCCATACTAGTTCTTGCTGTCCTCTTCGAGAGCAAGCTGCAGCGAGCAATGGAGCAATTGGAGAAGAGGATGGATGCCGCATAACAACAAATCAAAGAGCCGCGTGAAGATCTTAATTGGAGATTTGATCAGTTTGGTTGAGATGATAAGAAAGGGTGTCCCCCCTGCTACCATTGAAGGAGATTCATCTAAAGAAGAAGAAGATGTTCATCAAAGGAGATGTAATCTTGGAGCAAGACCGCCACAATAATGTGCTGTTCAACGTGCTTCAAGAAGGCCAATATCCTCCATATCCTCATACCGAAGGCTCGTCTAGGAGTCAGCCTAATAGAGTGGAAGAAAAGACGGCTCCACCAAAGGCAAAATGACCCATCCAGAAGCAAACTAGAGGCAAGGGCAAGTCCAATGAAGGCCCAAAATGCTATAAATGTGGTGAAAAGGGACACATATCCAACAGCTGCCCACTAAGAAAATTTGTTAACACAACTATCCATGATGATGAAGGCGATGAGGAAGAATACAAATCTGAAGATGTAGAGGGACAAGAGGTTTGTCAAGAAGAAGGTGAAGAGGTGGTATGTGTGATTCAGCATCTCCTATGTTCCACACCACAACCTGACGACACACAACGGAAGAAAATATTTGAGAGCAAATGCACAGTGAATGGCAAGGTATGCAAGTTAGTGATTGATAGTTGCAGCTGCGAGAATCTTATCTCCCAGAAGTTGGTGAGCCATTTAAAGCCTGATACTCATGATCATCCAAACCCCTACACTATTGGGTGGATCAAGAAAGGAGTGAATATTGTTACAGTATATGTGGATTGTACTAGCCCTTTCCATCAGTTTGGACATTTGGTTGTGTTGGCTAGTGCATGGAGCTTAACATGGTATCGGAGCTAAGGTCTTGAGTTCAAGTCCTGGTTTGCGCAATTTATTTAAAAATTGCTGATAGCCCCCCTTTGTGTCCACGTAGAGGCCTCTTGAGTCATACGTGAGTTTCGCGCGCCGTCGCTCTCTTCCGGTTGTACGTGTTGACTTGTCTTCCCCGTCACACGTGAGAGGGGGTGTTACAGTATATGTGGATTGTACTAGCCCTTTCCATTAGTTCGGACTTTTGGTTGTGTTGGCTAGTGCATGAAGCTTAACAAATATGAGGATCACCAAACAATGCAACCTGTCACTTTCCTTGAGCAAGCATTATTGCTCAAATGTGTTGTGTGACGTAGTTGATATGGACGCTAGCCATGTTCTTCTTGGGAGACCTTGGCAATTTGATGTGGATACTACACACAAGGGCAAGGAAAACTCTACTCTTTCATTTGTAACAAGAGAAAGATCATTATCTTACCAAACAAAACCGAAGGTAATACCTCTAAGGAGGAGGGGAATACTATGTTAACTATCCCCCATACCTCTCATGAGTTTATGGAAGACTTGAAGGAGGCAGATTTGTGTGCTGCACTTGTTGTAAAAGGAGAAGAGCACCCGACTATTGAAATTCTAGCAAAGGTACGTGGTTTATTGGTAGAATTTCAGAACATACTTGGAGAGCCACAAGGCTCGCCACCGATGAGAGGAATTCAACATAGAATTGACTTAATTCCGGGAGCAAGTCTTCCTAATCTTCCACACTATCGAATGAGCCCAAAGGAGCATATATATTGAAGGAGAAAGTGGAGGAATTGCTGCAAAAGGGGCACATTCGAGAAAGTATTAGTCCATGTGTTGTACCAGCCCTACTCACGCCAAAGAAAGATGGATCTTGGCACATCTGTACGGACAGTAGAGCCATTAATAAGATCACTGTAAGGTATAGATTCCCGGTTCCCCGTTTGGATGATATGTTGGATCAGCTTAGTGGAGCAAGAGTGTTCACAAAGCTAGATTTAAGAAGCGGATATCATCAAATCCGTATCAAACCTGGGGATGAATGGAAAACCGCCTTCAAGACAAAGGAAGGGTTGTTTGAATGGCTAGTCATGCCATTTGGACTCTCAAATGCACCAAGTACCTTTATGTGCTTAATGAATCAAGTCCTTCGACCCTTCTTGTCCCACTTTGTTGTGGTCTATTTCGATGACATCTTGATCTATAGCAAGGATGAGGATGAACTCTTTGATCACATTCGGAAGGTGCTAGAAGTACCAAGGGAAAATGAGCTCTACGTCAACTTGAAGAAATGTGTTTTCCTGCAAACACAACTTCTTTTTCTAGGATTCGTCATAACATGTGACGGTATTCGTGTTGATGATTCTAAGGTTGAAGCAATCCCAGAATGGCCAACTCCGAAGACCATTTCTGAGGTAAGAAGTTTTCATGGCCTTGCAACTTTCTATAGGCGATTTGTGAAGAATTTCAGCACTATCATAGCACCAATTGCCGAGTGTTTGAAGAAAGGAAAGTTCCAGTGGACAGAAGCAACTGAAGCTAGTTTCAATGATATTAAACAAAAACTATCACAAGCTCCTGTCTTGGTGCTACCTGATTTCAACAAGACTTTTGGGTTGGAGTGTGATGCAAGTGGAGTAGGCATTGGAGCTATTCTATCTCAAGAAAGGAAGCCCATTGCTTTCTTTAGTGAGAAGTTAAGTGAAGCTAGACAGAAATGGAGCACCTATCAGCAAGAATTGTATGCCGTTTTCACAACCTTGAAAATTTGGGAAGTTTATTTGCTGCCTAAAGAGTTCATTGTATATAGTGACCATCAATCATTGAAGCATTTTAGAAATCAAAAGCATGTTGACCGCATGCTAGTGAGGTGGGCAGCATATCTGGAGAGGTTTAACTATCTCATCGTGCATAAATATGGGTCAACGAACGGAGTGGCCGATGCTTTGAGTCGTCGTGCATGCCTCCTGACTTCTTTTGAAGCTGAACTTCCAGGCATGGATCAAATAAAGGAGTTGTATGAGGATGATTAAGACTTTGGCCATGTTTGGGTGAAGCACCTAAGGGGCCAGCCATTAGGTGACGACTATTTGGTGCAGGATGGCTATCTCTTCAAAAATGATCGTTTGTGCATCCCAAGGAGTTCTCTGCGTGACAAACTAATTAGAGAACTCCATTCAAGTGATTTTAGTGGCCATGTTGGATGGGACAAGACTATCGCTAATTTGGAAGCTCGCTACTTTTGGCCACAAGTAAAGAGAGATGCTAGAAAGTTTGTCCAGTGATGCCCTATATGTCAAACCTACAAAGGCCAAGTCCAGAACACGGGATTATACATGCCTTTGCCTGTTCCTGTTGCTTCATGAGAGGACATCTCTATGGACTTCGTCTTGGGCTTGCCAAGAACAAGACGAGGAAGTGATGTTGTGTTTGTGATTGTGGATAGATTCTCTAAGATGGCCCATTTCATCCCATGCCGCAAGACAACGGATGCTCATCATGTGGCAAACCTATTCTTTTGAGAAGTGTTCAGACTTCATGGAGTTTCAAGGTCCATTGTCTCAGACCGTGATAGCAAGTTTCTTGCTGCATTTTGGCTCACTTTGTGGAAGCAATTCAACACTGAACTAAAATTTTCTAGCACTGCTCATCCACAAACAGGTGGGCAAACGGAAGTGGTGAACAAGTTTTTGGGTAATCTGATCCGTTGCATTTGTGGAGAAAGAAAGGGGCAATGAGATATGGCTTTATCTCTTGCAGAGTTCTCCTACGGTAACTCCAAGCATAGATCCACATGAAGGAGCCCTTTTTCAATTGTCTACACTAAAGTTCCAACACATGTGGTGGACCTGGTGAAACTATCATCAAGGGGAAACTCGAAATCAACATTATCCTTTGCTGATAATTACACCGAGTTATTTGAAGAGATTCGCGGTGCTTTGGAACCACAAAATCAGAAATATAAACAACTTGCTGATTGCAAAAGGAGGCCAAAATCATTCCAAGTCGGTGATAAGGTGATGGTCTACCTCTGAAAAGAGAGGCTGCCTTTAGGTGTTAAAGGGAAACTTAGGCAGCGAAGATATGGGCCCTTCTCTATCGTGAGGAAGATAAATGATAATGCTTATGTGATAAATCTTCCAAGTGACATGGGTATCTCCAACACTTTCAATGTTGCGGACTTGACGCTCTACCATCCAGAAGAAGTGCTCTATGAAGATAACTCGAGGGCGAGTTCCAAACAACCAGGGGAGAATGACGAGGAACACTAGATGAGAAGAAAGAAAAACACATGCCAGATCAGTTTGGCTACTTCTAGATGCTTCCACTCTAGTGTAGTATTTCTTTTGTTTTCTTTACCCTACCCACTGTTTCTAGAGTTCTCTAGTTATAAGTAGTTGTGAGTAGAGAGATGAATCCTAAATAATGTTTTCTAAAGTGTTCCAGCTATAAGTAGAAGTATGTGAACCTATAAATAGAGGTCCTCACCTCTACTTTGTAAACCAGACTATGTACCCACTACCTATAATAGAACTTGTTGTTCTTATCTAAGGTCTTGGAGTAGATCTTGTGCTCTAGGAATTTTGGATTGAACTCTTGCTGCCATATCAGCCTACATTTGCCTCTAGAGCGATATCTAGCGCAACATGTTGAAATTGTTCCTTCAACACTTGTGTTATACACATTGTAGCAGCAAAGTGGAGTTGCTCCTCCACAACCTTTGTGCTGCTTCAAAGCGTGTTGATAATGACAAGAGAGGTCGGGGTAGATCGAACGAGGAGTCCGTAAAGAAAGATCTGAAGGATTGGAGTATCACCAAAGAACTAGCCATGGACAGGGGTGCGTGGAAGCTTGCTATCCAGGTGCTAGATCCATGACTTGGTCGCGAGATCTTATGGGTTTCACCTCTAGTCTACCCTAACTTGTTTGGGACTGAAGGCTTTGTTGTTGTCGTTGTTGTTATAAACTTAAAATTATATAATGATCAGCAAAAACATTGGTTAAATTAACAAGAAGTATTGATACAAAGCAACAACATAATGCATTCCAATGTGTCATCAGGCAAAAGGACTCACATTCAATTACATAATGTTTAGTAAAATTTGACAATAAAAGTTGCCATCAACAATTACAATAACCAATAGTATCTATTTTGTTATTAAAATTCTCAATGACATGGTATAAAAATGCCATTAATATTGGACATTAGTATAACCGTAATAATAAACATGACACCCACTAAGTGAACATTATTAGTGTAACATTCACGATGAAAAATACATTAATATTAATCTTCAAAATATCATAAATTCTCCAAATAATAAAATTTGGACATTGATATTAAATCAGGATTCGCCAAATAATAATGTTTGGTAAGTGATAATGATTAGATAAATAACATGGCTTGCTTTGCCAATAATTTTCAGCAACAATTGTTGTAAAATGACCATGATATTAATAAAATTCTCAAAACAAAACTTTCTCGTTCCGAAAATTAATCATAATTTTGTCAACATGGTCTTCATTGCATCAACCAATGCATGTCTAAATTAAAGTACATAAAGTGCACCATGAAGAGACTTTAATTTTGCCCAATAGGCACACTGATCCAACATTATTAAGTGGCACGGTGCGACGTGCAAAATCGAACTGCATGACTATTAACGTTCAGCGTGAGATGGCCTCAACCTATTAAGGAAATGCAGTGAGGATGACAACAACATAAACTTTTTGCTCTCAAATAAAAGATCTGAATGAAATATTCAAAAACTTTAGGAGTGACTCATAATCGTGCTCAAGATTAATATTATTTTACTATCTTAACATATAAACATTAAACTGATACTAAAATTGGTATCAACATAGAAAATGTCATAATTATGACATCAGCATTAATACCACATTAAAGTTTTCTAAATAAAATCTCCTAGTCCATTTTCCAAATAAATAAATATGATTTCTAGCATAAATCCAGGGAAAATTTTATTGAGAAAATTTTAACGCGATATTAGTGTTGATGCCATTGTTATGATTTTTTTAGTGCTGATCTCATTTTTAGTACCATTTGAATGTTAAATATTAAGATTGTAGAATGATATTAATGTTAAGCACAATTATGACTCACTCCCTAAAGTTTCTGAATATTTTATTAGGAAATTTATTTGGGCATGAAGTCTATCTTGATGGTATCCTTATTGCACTTCCTTAAGGGTGTGATTATTGCTAACGAGTTGAGGCCATGTCAGGCAGAATGCTAATGGCCGTGTGGTTGGTTTTTCGCACCGCACTATGTGATCCAATAATGTTTGGCTAGTGCCTGTTGGGAAAAACTAAAGTATTTGTCGATGCATTTTAAATGCCCGGCTAAGTTGTACTCCCAAGTCTGTGATGTCAGCCTAGCCATGAGGTGAGATAGGTGACCTTTTGACTGAATGATCATGTGTGCTATGATACAGTTAAGATGCATGATAAGTGTAAATGATGAGACATCATCGAAATTGCGAGCTTGTTCTATTATACCACATTTAGGCTTACTAACACCAATAGCACTGACAACAAAAAAACGGTGGTACTTCTCCTATTAGGATGGAACCAACAAGAAGTCTTATTTGGCTAATGAATGGAAACCACACTGGTGTTGTGACTACTTTTATCATGTTTATGTGTACTTACTCCCTAATGAAAAGCACACATTAATGTTAAAGAAGCAAGTTTGTCGGTCCAGTCTCAGTTATGACATTAACATTGCTGTGGCTTGTGATTATATTTCAGGTGAACTTTGTTTATAATCATGTGACATGTTTTTTATTGAGTTCTTGTCCGGCCAAAGTGATGTGGACCAAGAACTAAAATGTATGCATGTTAAGACATTAGACTCTAGAATGTGATATATGTTCTACTAGAGTAAAGTAATCACCAAGAGCCTAGGAACACAAATCATGCGATATGAGTTCCTATGCATCATGGACTAAGAAGGACTAGGAAATCTCTATTGCATCACCTAATGTTGAGCCTCAATATTTCCCTATGACTAATTGGTGCATGATTGCTCATTGTGTATTGTTGCCATATAGGGTGAAGACTACGAGCTCTGGTGTATGGAACTTAGTAGAGTTTTCTAAGTGAGTTAAAATGGTAGGCCATAAATGGCTCTGCAAAACTAAACGTAATTTTGAGGGAGTTTTTGGGAGGCTCAAACAATGGCCTGTAGCCACCAAAAGGCTCATAATAAAGAGAGAAGGGATTGATCACAATGGCATCATCCTGTCTTGACTGAGGAATTGTCACAATGCTTGTGTTATCACTCTGGCATGCTTTTATGCTGATTGAATTTTTAAATATCCTGCGTGGCTCAACATGAATGTTTTGTCATGAAAGATAGGAAACATGGCATGTTGTGAATAATTCAAGTTATGAACTAAGTCAAGCGCTTATACAATGGTACCTTAAGTCTGCGGTGTGAGTTTCACTGCCTTTTGTGGATGAAATCTCATTGGCCAACCAAGAGATTTGATGATGCCTCATGCAGTATTTGTATGGAGGTTCACCGGGACATGAGTCCAGAAGGAGTATAAGTCATATTGTATTGATATGCACCGATAGAGTATGTAGGAAACACATTAGGCTCAAGTACTCTGTCTCACCTGCTCCGAATGTTAAGGGTGATAAAATTGTGACATTTCAATGACCGAGGAATCAGTTAAAACTGACCTGATAATGCCAGTTCTTTATGCTTCAGTTGTCAAAAGCACCATATGTAATCAAATATGAACATATCCTTATTTATGTTGGGGATACTCGGCATACACTAAATCTAGAAATGTACACTACTCGAAAGCAGCCACCAAGTCTTGGAGTGTATGCACAATAAAAAAGATTACACACTCTCTTATAAGGATACAAGTAACCTTGAAATTGTAGGTTGGTCGGAAATTGTTAAATTGTTATTTATGTGAGGTGTGTGTGGATATTATGAATTCTACTCTACGTCATGTTACATCTCCACTCTTGTGGAAAGAGCTACATCATGGGAAAGCTCAAGAAAGGACAACCATGGCATCATTAGTGATGCAAACTAGTTCGTGTTATGCTAAGAGGCTACCAGACATGTTGTATTCCGAAGGAATTCTTTCCCCAAAATTAAAAGTAGTAGACGACACCTTTAAACCAGTTATAGTGATTATGAACACCCAATGCTCTATGCGAGTAATAACATGTCAATTGTGTTAACAAAACTATTGACACTATATTAATGTTGTTGGAAATAGAATCCAAGATTAAACATATGATGTTTGTCTCATAAGTTTTGTGGTTCATCTTGCTAAAGGCTTATCACTGACCCTTCTATGGTTATGTTGTCAGGCATAGGTCCGGAGATCCTTTTGATGACAGTCAAATAAACCAATTCCCATAAAGTATTATGCTTTTCATTTCAAGATATGGTACTGTAAGTACAGAGGTTCAGTGACATTTCTTTTGTCATTGTAACACTTTATTTTGGTCTGTTATTTCTATCGAGAGTTGGCCTATGATGTTTGCTTGTTAACCTTATGATAAAGGGGTAGAATGTTGAAATTAATCTCCTGGTATAACAAACCGAGAGAAAGTGGGGGAGAAATGTCTCTTACCCTACGCACATGTTTATCCTGGCACCCAAAACCAAAGTTGGTTTCAGTCCCTTAGCATCTCTGGCGCGCATGCACAAACACATTTTATGGGTTAAACCCCCTATACTTCTAACTACCGATCCTAAAACATAGATAAGGAGGTTTGAATGGTCATATGCCACCACCAGACACCAAAGATGGTAGTGTTAGCGACCCCCAACATGACTGTCGTCTTGCTGCTTCCTCTTCCCTAACGAAGTCCACATCGCCGGAGGGTCACGGCCGCTGGCATGGGCCACCCCCTAAAAATCTCAACTCCTTCTCGTGAGTGTCCGATCTCTGATTAGTTTTAGGTGTTCTAATCATGAGATTAAGATCCAAGCACATCAATTCATGTCTCTCATATTATTTACTTCATTTTTTGGCTGCCCAGTGGCAATCAGCACCTTCAAAATGTGGTTAACCAACAGTTAACTTGTACTACTTGTATAATGAAGAGGGAACAATAGGTCATTTGTTCTTGCAAAGGATATATAACGAAACAATTACTTTTCACCAGGAAAAGAATATCTACAAAAGGTTTACTAGGATAACCCCATCTCAAAAATAATTGAGCACAAGCCTCTCTAGCTGGAATAACTATAATATATTTAGAGCTTTGCACTAACAAATGTTTCCTCCATCTTTAACTGTTTCTAGTCTAAGTATCTACTTGTACATAGCTTTAGAATGATGACGTACAAAAAGGGCAGAAGAACACTTTGTGATGAGACGCCAAAAGCGTGATATCCGTGGATATGCTCCGGAATAAACCATGAACTGGAACTGGTTAGGCTTAAGGGCCATCCTTTATATGGGAGGGAATATATATTTGGAGTATTATCTTAAAGAAAAAATAATAATATGTCAATTGAGCGGTTCTGCATGTTTATATGCTACAGTGTGTTCTTTTTCAAGGCTTGTTGGTACCGTGCTTCGAGAACAACATTTTGCAGTTTTGGATATATTCCTTTTTTTTAGAAAAATGTTCTTCTCTGGGCAGTAGCAAATATTCCTGGTTGGTTTTGGTTTGTTAGTTCTTTTTTTTTTGTGGAAATTGGTTTGCTAGTTCAACATGAATTCCATTCTTCTTTTCATTTTGGTTTTCGTCATGTTCACTAAAAATATTGAATATCTCCCTCAAAAGCATCACCACATAAAAGAAAGAACGAAAACTACTTATTTTTTAAACCGGAGCTCTGAGAGCTCTGAGGGTCATGGCCACTATTGAACACCCATATGTAACAATTTAGTTGGAAGTAAGTTGTCTGGAAATTGAATTTGGATCAGTGTTGGGAAGGAAGAAGGCACAACAGAGCATCGAGGTCGTCGCCGATAGCACTGGGGCGAGCATAGCGGGTACGCTCGCCCTGGGGACGCCGGCAAGGCCTTGACCAGGACGAGCCATAGCCAGCGGCAGGCGGAGGCGATTTCGAAGGTTAACGGTTTGGGGTGTGGGAGGGGAGGGGGTGCAGGTTCATCGGATAAAAAAAAGTCTGATGGTCACCGACTTAGGGATGGACGGGAGGTGGCCCAGCACGACGGCGAGGCTGGCCGTAAAACGATGAACAATGGCGGAGGAGGTGGTAGAAGGCCATCTGATTGTTCGCTTTAGATCGGATGGTCTAGAAAATATCGATTGGCCCAATATTTTTCGTCCAGTACCACTATCCAGCCCCCATCTGTAATCCATGTTGAATTCAACAGGATAAAATACTACACGGTGAGGGCCTGAGGGGAGAGTGCTTCTCACGCGAAGCTTATAATGCCATAAAATATTCTGGACCCGTTCTTCTCTCGTAAGGATCATCAGGCAGCCCACTGAAGCACCTAAGAAACTGTCGGATTTCAAAGGGAACACCACCCACCCACCGGAAAACCATCAAGGCAGGCAAGGCAGGCCACATAACTCCAAGGCCAACAAGAAGAGAAGATCCTATGGAATCTCCCTCTCGTCGCTCCTCCTTTACGTGCGAAAGCGACTACAATTCAATTCGCGCAGTGCAGTGCCCCCCGTCTTGCGGGGGAACAAAAGTCGCTGCTGCACCCACGGTTTCCCTGCGGGAATATGCTTCTTGTGTGATCCGGATTCCAGTCACCACTCTTTCTCTATCCGTCGTCCCAGGACCAATGAACGCCCTTCTCTCTCATCCCCGACACCGAAATCGCCACGTCCACACCCTACTTCGTCCCCTCTAAACTTGGGTTTCCAACTAGGCACTCAATAAATGAATAAAATCTAAGTTCAATGTTTTTCCAGACGGTGCATAAGCCTTCACAGTTTTTTCATCTTTCCTAACGAGTGCATAAGCCTTTGCCAGTTTGCGCATGAGAGTGCCCATAAAAATTCCTACTATTTTTTGTGAAAATTTTATAGTGTAACTGCAAGGTTAAACATCTAAATACCGAAGTTTTACAAAAACCATCTGTACAAGTATGTCAGGCACACTTGCACAAAATGATCCGCCCATAAGCTCAAAGTTGCTTTGTACGTCAATAGTGCCCGTGGAGTTTCAAGCAATTTTTACGAAATTTGTATAGGGTAAACGTGAGGTTGAATAGTTACAAATCAAAGTTTGTGGGTACTCACTTGCACGAAATGATCCGCCAATATGCCTAGAGTTGCTCCTCGATACCTAAACAACACTAATTGTAAAAAATTCAAACTACTTCGTGGACAATTTATAGTCTAGACACAAGGTATAAATTTAAATACTGACGCTTTATGAAACCTGGTCCGGCCTACCGATAAGCTCAAAGATAGCTTCTTTGTATGCGGACAATGCTGGTCAAATTTCAGATGATTTCGAGTGAATTTTTTGTGTGAATACAAGGTTCAAATTCTAAACATTGGGATTTCATGGAGATAATATCTTCCATTTTCGTGCGACATCCATACATAAATATTTGAATTGGAGTTTTTAAAATCAAATTCAAATTCTATCAAAGTATTATGAAATCATTTTTTGAGGAAAAAATTGATTGTAGAAAATTTAATTCTTGAGAGACAAACGAGATACTACCAGTGATACTATTAATATTTAAGCTAGAGCAGAGCAGAAGGTTCTCAACCACCGGGTGCCCATAGCGCGGCCTCACGCACACCGCCCCACGCCTCACGCCCCTTGCCACGCTTAGCATATGCCGGTAAATATTCCGAGAACGTCACCATCCTCTTCCTCTTCCTCTCCTCCAACCGCTTACCTCACTAACCACGTACGTACACGCTGGCCGCGCCTATATTACCAGCACTCGTCGCCGCTTCACCCCTCATTAATCCATCAACACCACCGCTTGCTCCCCTTCATATCGTAGATTGTTGTTGCATTGCCCTCGAGGAGACGAGGTCATTAGTTGATTACCAGCTGCCGATCGGTTGCGGATTAATTGGGCCGAAGGCAGTCGGTGATCTCTTGATTGATTTGGACGCCATGAAATTTGGAAAGTGGCTCAAGAGGCAGATCGAGCAGAGCCTCCCGGCGTGGAAGGACGAGTTCCTGAGCTACAACGAGCTCAAGCCCGTCATCGGCGCCGTCTCGCCGGCCGACTTCGTCGCCCGCCTCGACGTTCAGATCGAGAAGATCAACGCCTTCTTCATCGAGCAGGAGGAGTTCTTCATCATCACGCACAGGGTATGTGTTTGCGCTGATCACTAGCCAGTCAGCCCCAATGGCTTCGCCTGCGCTGTGAATTTCTCTGACGATTACTGTTTTCTTTGTGTTGTACGAGCAGGAGCTGCAGGGGGCGATCAGGAGCGCGCTGGAGAGGAAGCCGGCGGTGCCGGCGGCGGCGCACGAGGCGGAGGTCGCGGCGATCCGGAGGGAGATCGTCAACTTCCACGGCGAGATGGTGCTGCTGCTCAACTACAGCAGCGTCAACTACATCGGCCTAGCCAAGATTCTCAAGAAGTATGACAAGCGCACGGGCGCCGGGATCCGGCTCGCCGTGATCGAGACCGTGCTAGTGCAGCCCTTCTTCACGGCGGAGGCGGTGTCCCTGATGGTGAGGGAGTGCGAGGCCATGATGGAGGCGGTGTTCCCCACGGCGCCCGGCGAGGGGCAGGCGGCGGCGCGGCGGGACCGCGAGGCCCTGGTCGCCGCGGAGCAGAGGATCTTCCGCAACACCGTGTCGGCGCTCCTGGCCATGCAGGACGTGCGCAGCGGCAGCTCCACGCGCGGCCGCCACTCCCTGCCGCCGCTCAACCTGCCGGACTCGGACTGGCTCCGCTCCTTCTAGCCGCCGCCCCCCATTCCCCGTCCAATGATCCCCGCCGGCCTCTTCTTGGTGGTCTCCCCAGCCACCACAGCCACAGCCCACAGATATGTAATTGGCTATCTGTAGTTTCTAACTTCTTTTTTGTCTCCTTTTCATTTTCCACATGCTGGTGTAAGATGGTAACAAGGCGTGAGCATACAAATTCATCCTACTGTGCATTATGCTCCTAAATCTTTGTCGGGACACTGACCCAGCGTCAAATCTAATTGAGTGCGTCGTAGAAAATTATATCTAATTCAAACTGCCATGATGCTAAACAAAAATTATGGTTCTGATTTTCTAAGAAACAGATTAGCAATTCTTTCAGCTCTGGCTCCTGATGAGTCTAGAGGTCAAGGCAAAACGTACAACAGAAAATTGATCGTTCCCCAATGATTATACCGTTTCAGATTTTCCAGACCAATCACGAGTTAATCCATTAGTCTGAAGCTGATAATGCTATGTGACTGGATCAAGCAAATCGACACCGAGGGCTTATATGTTTAGAGAAACAATTCCGTCAGGCTTGAGCTACGCAAGATGATTCCTTCGCCGAAACGAATATACCTTGATATTGTAGCGAAGCGGCCAGAAGACTACATCAAAAGCGACGAAGATAAACTATTTATTGTCAATGTGCACAGCCTACGATTTTGGTTGGAGATTCAGCAGCTTCTTGTCATAAAATTGTTGCAGCGAGTAAGAACAAGTTTCATAGTCCGCGCCGTTCTCTTTGTTTTTATCGATTCTTTCTCCCTCTCATGTTGGAAGATGATGGGCATATTCTCGCTCCAGCATCGACGGTAGGTAGTAGGTGCAAAGGAAGATGGACTTAATTTGCAAGGCAATTCCGAATTTCTAAATATTCCTCCAAAATGCTAAAACTCGAACAATGAGATAGCAAGCCGAGTCTGTTTTTCTTTTTGCATGATGGATGAAAAATGGGCCATGCATTTTAAAATGCGCGGCCGCCTCTGGTGCATGAGAAATCAAATTGATTCATGCATAAGAAGGAAGAAGCATGTCCAGAAAGTATTCAACCGAAAAAAGCCGCCTCCGGTGCAGCCGTGGTAATCAGCTCAAGCCGGTAGAACCCTGATTTATTTTTTCTTGTGTGCGTCGGAAGAACCCTGATGTTCTTCACGTTGCTTCATTACCCAGCTGGTCACGCGACTGAGACGTCGACTGAGATCTAAACACACCCTAGTGCAAAATATGAACGAGTAATTTTTTAGCATGACGAAGCTGCATTGCTCAACAAATCAACAGCGAGCAAGCAAATCATTCAGTCGTAGCCTCGTGGCTCCTGATGGGCCAAGAGGCCAGGGCAAAAACGTTGGACGTTGATAGCTGGTGTGACATGATCTGCTCAAACGGCCATGCTGTTTCCAGAATCTTCAGATCACACGAGTCAACCCATCATTCAGTCAGACGTCCGAAATCTCCATCGCGAAGATGATAAGGCCTGATGGCGCGCGGGGTGATAATGAAAACAGCTCGACGCGCAGGGTTTATGTGACTAGAGAAATATTTCTGTCAAACTCGAACCACGCAAGCGCAAGATGATTCCTTGGACGAAACGAATATGCCGTAATAATGTCGCGAAGGGGCCATAAGACGACATCAATGGTCGTTAACAGTGTCTGTTTTCAAGATTGCCCTGCTACTAAGAACCTAAGACTATTATAGGAGGCTTTGCCGGTTTTCATTACAAAATGGTTGCGATGAGTAATCAGAGGTTATGATAATACATAAATACTCCTCACGCACAGCACGCATCTGGCATCTCCTCTGTTCCTCTCGTTGGAAGATGAGAGGAATATCCTTTGTTCTAGATTGATGGCACATGATGATGAAGTGAAGTAAAGCCCACGTATTTGCCAAAGAACAAACACGGAGGATATCCCTCGGAAATGCCAAAACTCCAACAAGGAGAACGCCAAGTTGCATCCGCATACAGGTCCACATACATTTGAAAGAGACGTAGAGAGTTGATGGGTGGCAGTTTTATACGAGGAAAACTGTCGGTGAGAGTGAGACGGCGCCAGGCACAGCAGGCCCCGGCGATTAGTCTTTGCTTATTACTACTCCCTAGACGATGACAGCAGATGCATCACATAATGCCACCTCACTTTTTTGAATTTGTTTCTCTAGAGAAGGGATTAAAATGGTGGCGCCACCACATACGAAGC
This sequence comes from Triticum dicoccoides, assembly GCF_002162155.2. Classification (NCBI taxonomy): domain Eukaryota; kingdom Viridiplantae; phylum Streptophyta; class Magnoliopsida; order Poales; family Poaceae; genus Triticum; species Triticum dicoccoides. The sequence continues at coordinate 190,921,252 of NC_041383.1, forward strand.
AGATTTTGGTGAAAGTTAGTCCTAAACTGAAGATTTTTAAAGAATACAATTCTGACATGACTTTCTGAGATACCTGAAAGTCTGGAAAATTGCCTCAAACCAAAATTTTAAACCTTGAAAAGGGGGCGCAAAACATGCCAACATTTGTGGAAAGTGACGAAGATAACGGGTTCTTCCCTGCAAAAAAGAAAAAAAGAAAAAGAAAAAGAGATAATGGGTTCTTACATACTGGACAAGCATCCCAACCCAGCAAAAACCGGGCGTAAGTAAAAAAATGGAAAGAAAAAGATAACCAGTTTCCCAGAGCTTGCATTGGTTAATTTGCATCTTTAGCCTAGAAATTTCTTTTTGTTCTTTTCCTCTATTTTCTCTATGCCACTGTAGCATACTTCATTATTATCTTACCAACAATTACCATAGAACAATTGTTCTACTGTGCGGGGCTTAAAAAGGGACCCCGGTAGATAGCAACCATTCATTGTGGGCCATGGCAATTGCAAACGGTTTTTATGTTAGGTTCTTCGAGAATTTCTTATTTTTTTTTCGTGAATACGCACGAAGCGTATCATTGCATTGATGGAGGGTAGAAAATACAAGGGTTAATTATCCTTTTGCCCTCAGTGGTGTCCATGTGCTCAGTTTTGCCCTCAGATGCGAATTATGCTCAGTTTTGCCCCTAGTCCATGCACAACTACTATGACGAGGCCAAACGGTCATATTTGAGTCCATTCCGTTCGCCGACGTTAGTGATTGTGGGCCCGGAGCTTACACGTGGGACCACGTGGGCGTGGGTCCGGAGATGACATGTAGGCTCGTGCAACTAAATCCCCAAATCATTCGTAGGATCCCCAAATCACTCTGCCCCGCCGGCTGGCCGTCCTGCGCTGCCGCCGCCACCTGCGCCACAGCCAGCAGCTGCCCCGCCACCAGCTGCACAGCCTGCTCCGCCGCTACCGTCCTGCGTCGACGCTCCATCGCTACCTGCGACGCCCGCCACCTTCCTGCGACGGCACGGGTGGGGTGCCCGCCACCTGCTCGACCCGCGGCGCGGCCTCCTTCCGTGCGCCCGGCCGGAGCGCTCAAAGGTGGGGAGCTGCTGGAGCTGTTTGAACTAGGAGGAAGAACCCCAGGGCGAAATGGCGAGCAGCGGCGACCCCAGAGTATTTGGCGAGGCAGGCATCGGGTCGGAGATCCGCCGCGTCCACGACTGGGTTCCCGAGGGGTAAGTTATGCATCCTATTTAGATTGAGCTTATTTGTGCATTTGGAAAGTTGATTCAAGTAGATTTGCCCAATTAGTGTGCTGATTGCGTCTCTATTTTTCGTCGGTTAGGATGGAGTTGCGGTTTGCTTTCTTGGTGCAAATTAGAAGGGACCGGCACATATTCGATGCAAAGGATAAGAAGAAATACCAAGGAGGTTTCGATTATCGGTTGCCAATGGCTAGTAAATGGAGTTTCAGACAATTTGGGGAGGTACTTTGTAGCCAATATCCTTGGGGTTTGCTTGATGAAGTGGTATACAAATATTATGATGAGGAAAAGAAATGGGTGACAGTTAGTAATGACGAAGAGCTAGCTACCATGTTTGCTAGGCATAAAGAGAAAGATAATTTTCACGTGAGGCTGCAAATTGATGTGCTTCAGTAGGCATTTGGACCTAGGATGGCGGGTGCAACATCTCGGGGAGAACCAAGTCATCGTAATGGCATCTCTAGCTAGAACAGTTCATTTGGTGCACGGCAACGTGGTGGCTCGTCAAGTGTGGGCAACGGCAGTAGGGTCCCCCTTGAAATGGAGCCTGATGACTACAATTCTGGGGTTGATGAAGAGAAGTTATATTATGATGTTATTCAAAATTTACGACGGCCACCTCGGGCTGAAAACCAAGATGAGGGTCACAATCAGTCCGTGTGGATGATGACGCGGTGGGTGAGGACGAAGACCTTGCAGGTGTTGAATGGGACCCTTTGAACCCTCATATGGAAGAAGGTATAGTTTTTGCATCCATCAATGAGTGTAGAAATGCACTTGTGACATACTGCATCAAGGTAGAACGTACTTTCAAAGTTGACAAGAGCGATTAAGTACGTTACAGAGTGCACTGTCCGACTGAGGGTTGTTCATGGAGGCTGCTCACATCTAAAATGCGAAATAGCACTAATGTTTAGGTCAAAGCGAACCCTTTTAAGCACACATGCCAGGAATCAACCCTTAGGAATGATACAATCAATAGAGCCAAGTCAAGATGGGTGGCAGAAGAAGTAAAGAAGTGGGTGAAAGAAAACCAGCAAGTTGGTCCAAAGGATTTGCAGAAGAACATCAAAGATAAGTTCAAGATAGATTTACCATACATGAGGTTGTTCAATGGTAAACAACATGTTATGGATTCTATTTATGGTAACTGGCAGGAAAGTTTCCAATTGTTGTATTCATTCAAAGGTGAAGTGGAGAGGACAAGCCCAGGTAGTATTGTAGATATTGATCACCACACCGTGGAGTACACATTCAGGGGAGTGACAAAGACCAAGGAATGCTTCAGGAAGGTTTTTGTCTGCTTTGAGGCTTGTCGCCGGGTTTTTTTGGCAGGCTGCAGGCCTTATTTGGCTATTGATGCCACTTTTCTCATAGGGGGGGTTTAAAGGACAGTTAGTAGCAGCTTGTGCAGTTGATGCACACAGTTTTGTATTTCTAGTTGCCTACGGTGTGCTGGAGACAGAGTCTGAGGAAAGCTGGACTTGGTTTTTGCATAATCTACGCCGGGCTATTGCACATCCCAATGGGTTGGTCATTCATACAGATGCCTACAAAGGTTTAGAAGTGGCCGTGGACAATGTGTTCTCTAGAGTAGAGCATAGGGAATGCATGCGTCACCTTGCTGCAAATTTCATGAAGAAATTCAAAGGAAAGGTGTATACCGACAATTTATGGCCAGCATCTTTGACTTGTAGTGTGAAGAAGCACAACTACCACTTGAGGCAGTTATACATGAATACCAAAGTGAAAGAATACTTGGAAACACACCACTCCAAGTTATGGGCCAGAAGCCAATTCAGTGAATTGAGCAAAGTTGACTATGTGCACAATAATCTAGCAGAGTCTTTCAACTCAACGATCCGGAAACTAAAGGGTCATTATGTGGTGGATTTGCTTGACATGATAAGGATAGAATACATGCAGAAATTTCATTATCGCGCAGGAATAGCCGAGGCAAAATTCATGGACCACTGATACGTCTCCAACGTATCTATAATTTACGAAGCATTCATGCTATTTTATTATCTATTTTGAATGATTACGGGCTTTATTATACACTTTTATATTACTTTTCGGACTAAACTATTAACCGGAGGCCCAGCCCATATTGCTGTTTTATTGCCTGTTTCAGTATTTCGAAGAAAAGGAATATCAAACGGAGTCCAAACGGAATGAAACCTTCGGCAACGTGATTTTTTGGAAGATTATCATCCTGGAGACTTGGAGTCCACGTCAGAAGATACTCGAGGAGCCCAGGAGATAGGGGGGCGCCCCCTACAGGGCACGCCCCCCTGTCTCGTGGACCCCTCGAGCACCCCCCGACCGACTTCTTTCGCCTATATAACCCTACGTACCCTAAAACCATCGAATATCAAGATAGATCAGAAGTTCTGCCGCCAAAAGCCTCTGTAGCCACCAAAAACCTCTCGGGAGCCTGTTTCGGCACCCTGCCGGAGGGGGAATCCATCACCAGTGGCCATCTTCATCATCCCGGCGCTCTCCATGACAAGGAGGGAGTAGTTCACCCTCGACACCGAGGGTATGTACCAGTAGCTATGTGTTTGATCTCTCTCTCTCTCTCTCGTGTTCTCTCTATGGCACGATCTTGATGTATCGCGAGCTTTGTTATTGTAGTTGGATCTTATGATGTTTCTCCCCCTCTACTCTCTTGTGATGAATTGAGTTTCCCTCTTGAAGTTATCTTATCGGATTGAGTCTTTATTTGAGAACACTTGATGTATGTCTTGCCGTGTTTATCTGTGGTGACAATGGGATATCACGTGCCACTTGATGTATGTTTTGGTGACCAACTTGCGGATTCCGCCCATGAACCTATGCATAGGGGTTGGCACACGTTCTTGACTCTCCGGTAGAAACTTTGGGGCACTCTTTGAAGTACTTTGTGTTGGTTGGATGAATCTGAGATTGTGTGATGCATATCGTATAATCATGCCCATGGATACTTGAGGTGACAATGGAGTATCTAGGTGACATTAGGGTTTTGGTTGATTTGTGTCTTAAGGTGTTATTCTAGTACGAACTCTTGAATAGATCGATCCGAAAGAATAACTTTGAGGTGGTTTTTTACCCTACCATAATCTCTATGTTTGTTCTCCGCTATTAGTGGCTTTGGAGTGACTCTTTGTTGCATGTTGAGGGATTGTTATATGATCTATCTATGTTATTATTGTTGAGAGAACTTGTACTAGTGAAAGTATGAACCCTAGGCCTTGTTTCCTATCATTGCAATACCGTTCACACTCATTATCATTAGTTACCTTGCTGTTTTTATTATTTCATATTACAAAACCCTATATCTACTATCTATTTTGCACTTGTATCACCATCTCTTCGCCGAACTAGTGCACCTATACAATTTACCATTGTATTGGGTGTGTTGGGGACACAAGAGACTCTTTGTTATTTGGTTGCAGGGTTGTTTGAGAGAGACCATCTTCATCCTACGCCTCCCACAGATTGATAAACCTTAGGTCATCCACTTGAGGGAAATTTGCTATTGTCCTACAAACCTGTGCACTTGCAGGACCAACAACGTCTACAAGAAGAAGGTTGCGTAGTAGACATCAAGCTCTTTTCTGGCGCCGTTGCCGGGGAGGTGAGTGCTTGAAGGTATATCTTTAGATCTTGCAATTGAATCTTTTTGTTTCTTGTTTTATCACTAGTTTAGTCTATAAAAGAAAACTACAAGAAAATGGAATTGAGTTTGTCTCATACGCTTCATATTTTTAATATCTTTCGTGAGAATGATGGAAAGGAAAATTGTGCTCAAGTGCTACAAGAAGAATGCATTAAAATGCTTGGTACTAGATCTTTGTATGATGAGCATGATTGCAATGTTGTTAGTATGAATTCCTTGAATATCCATGATGCTAATGATATGCAAAGCCACAAGCTTGGGGAAGCTATGTTTGATGAATATGATATATTTTGTCCCCTAAGCTTTGATGAGCAAATTTATTTTGATGATAGCATGCCTCCTATTTATGATGATTATATTGAGGAAAGTGGGTTTGGAAGAGTGTCAACTTTAAGAAGTAGTGATCCCACTATTTTGGAGGATGTTGAATCTTATTGTGATGAATATGAAAGTGGATTTGGAAGAGTGTCAACTTTATTTAGTGATGATTCCACTATTTCGGAAGAGGTTCCAATTGATTATGAGAACAAAGTTGCTATCTATGATGATTATTGTGATGACTTGTATGCTATTAGGAATAATGATAACCATGAAACTTGTCATCATGATTTTAGTTTTCAATTGGATTATGCCTCACATGATAACTATTTTGTTGAGTTTGCTCCCACTATTATTCATGAGAAGAATTTTGCTTATGTGGAGAGTAGTAAATTTTCTATGCTTGTAGATCATGAAAAGAATGCTTTAGGTGCTGTCTATATTGTTGAATTCATTCATGATGCTACTGAAAATTATTATGAGGGAGGAATTTATGCTTGTAGGAATTGCAATAATATCAAGTTTCCTCTCTATGTGCTGAAAATTTTGAAGCTAAGCTTGTTTTACCTTCCTATGCTAGTTGATCATTGTTCCCATAAGTTGTTCGCTCACAAAATCCCTATGCATAGGAAGTGGGTTAGACTTAAATGTGCTAGTCATATGCTTCATGATACTCCCGTTATATTTCAATTCTTATCTTTTATGTGAGCATCGTTGCTATCATCATGCCTAGCTAGAAAGGCATTAAAGAAAAGTGCTTGTTGGGAGACAACCCAATATGTATCCTTACTGTTTTTGTGTGTTCACATGATTATGCTACTGTAGTAATCATGTTTTATAGCTTTTGTTTCAATAAAGTGCCAAGTAAGACCTTTAGGATAGCTTAAGGTGATAGTTGTGTTGATCCTGCTGAGAATCAGAAACTTTTGCACCCAATAAATTAGTTTTTTTAATTCACAGAAACGTTCTTCTGATCTGATTCTTTTTGCTCTGGATTTGTACACAAATTTCTTAGGACTTCCTAATTTGGTAGAATTTGTGGAGTTCAATAAGTATACGTTTGATATAGATTACTACAGACTGTTTTGTTTTTGATAGATTCTACCTTTCGTGTGTTGTTTGCTTATCTTGATGCATCTATGGATAGTATTAAGTGGTATGAACCATAGAGAACTTGGAATACAGTAGGTTTAACACCAAAATAAATAAAGAATGAGTTAATTACAGTACCCTAAGTGGTTGTTTTATTTTCTTATACTAACGGAGCTTACGAGTTTTTTGTTAAGTTTTGTGTTGTGGAGTTTTCAAGTTTTGGGTAAAGATTCGATGGACTATGGAATAAGGAGTGGCAAGAGCCTAAGCTTGGGGATGACCAGGCACCCCAAGGTAATATTCAAGGACAACCAAGAGCCTAAGCTTGGGGATGCCCCGGAAGGCATCCCCTCTTTCGTCCTCGTTCATCGGTAACTTTACTTGGAGCTATATTTTTATTCACCACATGATATGTGTTTTGCTTTGAGTGTCATTTTCTTTTGTTAGTGTTTGTTTTCTGTTAGTTAGAATAATGTTTTGCATCTTTATTTTTAGTTAAAAAAAGTCAAGGATAGCCTTTGCCATGCTTATTTTGCTAGTATACATGTCGCTGTTTGAAAACAGAAAGTTTACCGCTGTTGCAAAAATTCCCAGAAAATTCAGAGGACGATATAATGTTGAAATTTTTTGCATAATGAGCTATGATAAATTTATTACAGTGGGAATTTTATTTCATAATTTTTGGAGCTATGGAAGTATTGATACTCTTGCATTCTTTACAGACTATACTGTTTTGGCAGACTGCTGTTATGGTTGCATTGTTTGCATATGTTTGCTTGTTTAATGATTCTATTTGAGGATAGGAGTATTAAATATGCAGAGGCATTTAGTATTCAATGTTTAATAATAATTTTAGTGATTTATTACAGTAGAAAATTATAAGGTTTTGCATTGGTTTATACTAACCTATCTCACGAGTTCTTGTTGAGTTTGTTGTGGATGAAGCTTTTTGAGAAATAGAGAAACCATGATATGGGAGGAATTAAGGAGACACAAAAGCTCAAGCTTGGGGATGCCCAAGGCACCCCAAGACAATATTTCAAGAAGTCTCAAGCATCTAAGCTTGGGGATGCCCCGCTAGGCATCCCACCTTTCTTCTTCAACAACTATCGGTTAGTATCGGTTGAGCCTAAGTTTTTGCTTCTTCACATGAGTTGTGCTATCCTTGCAATGTCATTTTATTTTGTTTTGCTTGCTGTTTGAATACAATACCAAGATCTGAAATTCTTAAATGAGAGGGAGTCTTCGCATAGTTGCATAATTATTTAGCTACTCATTGATCTTCACTTATATCTTTTTGGAGTAGTTTGTCATTTACTCGTGTGCTTCACTTATATCCTATGAGTAAATGGTTGAATGAGTTGATTGTCATAAATATGAAATTATATATGTCTCATTTGCTTATCCCATGGGGAGTAATGACTTCACATCTAAGAAGTAGAGGTTGTGAATTTATTGAAGGTTAGCAAGCATTGTATTGGTCATTTGAACAACTCATGAAAGAATATTGAAGGAAGAGAGATTTCACATATAAATATACTATCCTAGACATCTTTTATAGTTGGGAGCACTCATTAAGTATGACATGCTAAAGAGTTGATGTCGGACAAGGAAGACAACGTAATGGTTTATGTTTTCCGACATCTCAGTTAAAGTATATTGTCATGGATCATTCAAACATGTTCAGCTTGCCTTTCCCCCTCTTGCTAGCCAAAATTCCTTGCACCAAGTAGAGATACTACTTGTGCTTCCAAATATCCTTAAACCCAGTTTTTCCATGAGAGTCCACCATACCTACCTATGGATTGAGTAAGATCCTTCAAGTAAGTTGTCATCGGTGCAAGCAATAAAAATTGCTCTCTAAATATGTATGATCTTTTGGTGTGAAGAAAATAGCTTTATACGATCTCTTGTTATGGAAGCAATAAAAGTGACAGACCGCATAATAAAGGTCCATATACAAGTGGCAATATAAAGTGACGTTCATTCGCATTAAGATTTTGTGCATCCAACCCTAAAAGCGCATGACAACCTCTGCTTCCCTCTGCGAAGGGCCTATCTTTTACTTTATGTCTTTTACTTTTATGCAAGAGTCAAGGTGATCTTCACCTTTCCCTTTTTCATTTTATCCTTTGGCAAGCACTTTGTGTTGGGGTGATCCTGATATATATATCCAATTGGATGTAAGTTAGCATGAACTATTATTGTTGACATCACCCAAAGGTGAATACGTTGGGAGGCAACACTATAAGCCCCTATCTTTCTCAGTGTCCGATTGAAACTCCATAACCATTAGTATTGCGTGAGTGTTAGCAATTGTAGAAGACTATATGATAGTTGAGTATGTGGAGTTTGCTATTCCTGAAAATAAGATGAATTGCAATTGTTTGATGACTGAGAATGAAGTTTGCTAGTTTTCAAGAAATTTTATGGTCTATGCTTTAACATGTGAATTGCTTGTTACTTTATCATGAGAAGTTTTATGAGATGAACTACTGTTATGACATATTATCATCCTAGAAAAGGTGATTGAAATTATCATTGATCAAACTTGTGCACCTTCTAGCATTCACACTTCATAAATTCTTTCTTTTATCATTTACCTACTCGAGGACGAGTAGGAATTAAGCTTGGGGATGCTGATACGTCTCCAACGTATCTATAATTTATCAAGCATTCATGCTATTTTATTATCTGTTTTGAATGATTACGGGCTTTATTATACACTTTTATATTACTTTTGGGACTAACATATTAACCGGAGGCCCAGCCCATATTGCTGTTTTATTGCTTGTTTTAGTATTTCGAAGAAAAGAAGTATCAAACAGAGTCCAAACGGAATGAAACCTTCGGCAACGTGATTTTTTGGAAGATTATCATCCTGGAGACTTGGAGTCCACGTCAGAAGATACTCGAGGAGCCCAGGAGATAGGGGGGCGCCCCCCTACAGGGCATAGGGAACTCTTGAATAAATAGAACAGAAATGATAACTTTGAGGTGGTTTCGTACCCTACCATAATCTCTATGTTTGTTCTCCGCTATTAGTGGCTTTGGAGTGACTCTTTGTTGCATGTTGAGGGATTTTTATATGATCTATCTATGTTATTATTGTTAAGAGAACTTGCACTAGTGAAAGTATGAACCCTAGGCCTTGTTTCCTATCATTGCAATACCGTTTACGCTCACTTTTATCATTAGTTACCTTGCAGTTTTTATTATTTCAGATTACAAAAACCTATATCTACTATCTATTTTGCACTTGTATCACCATCTCTTCGCCGAACTAGTGCACCTATACAATTTACCATTGTATTGGGTGTGTTGGGGACAAAAGAGACTCTTTGTTATTTGGTTGCAGGGTTGTTTGAGAGAGACCATCTTCATCCTACGCCTCCCACGGATTGATAAACCTTAGGTCATCCACTTGAGGGAAATTTGCTACTGTCCTACAAACCTGTGCACTTGCAGGCCTAACAACGTCTACAAGAAGAAGGTTGCGTAGTAGACATCAGCCACATTATCATCCCTGCCGTGATGAATGAACTGAAGCAGAAAACAACAGGCTTGGAAATGAACATGACTGTTTTCTCGGGTACCACATCAGAGATATCATATTTGGATAAAGAGAAGAGGGAATGGAGATATCCAGTGGATTTAGAAGCTAGAACTTGCAGTTGTAGGCAATGGCAGATAACTGGGTTTGCCATGCATTCATGCCTTGTTTTTCATCACTTCTCTCCCAGGTCCAACAGGGAACATACATCAGTATGTGCATGATTACTACTCTGTTGCAAGGTTCAAAGCCACATATGCTTATGCCTTGCCTGCTATGGAGGGAAAACAACAATGGGACATGGTGGACCCTGGATTTAAGCTTTGCGCTCCAGTTCTGAAGAGAGCAGCAGGTAGACTAAGGAAGAGTCGAATCAGACCTCGCAGCAAAGGAGCTGGACTTGGAGCGAGGAAGCATAAGTGCACAAGGTGTGGTGGGTCTGGTCATTTTGGTAAGTATTATGATAACACAGTAGATCTAGCGTTTGGAGAGAGTTTCGATGAAGGCTCCGATGAAAATGTTGGTTAGCAGCCGGTTGCCTCAACAGATGATGAAAATGATGGTCAACAGTCGGTTGCATCAGATGAGGATTTTGACGAGGTTCCAAATGATGATGGTCAACAGTGGCATGATTTTGACGATGATCCAAAATATCCTCCAAATAATGATTCAAGTGAGGCTCCAAATGGTGATCATGGTGATCCAAGTGAGGCTCCAAATGGTGATCATGGTGATCCAAGTGAGGCTCCAAATGGTGATCATGGTGATCCAAGTGAGGCTCCAAATGATGATCCAAGTGAGGCTCCAAATGGTGACCAACCTTATGTTCTTGTGAGTTCTGCTAGGTATGTAAATATTGCAAGGGTCAAATACTACTGTACATTTATCACTTGACATGATCTCAGTACCCTTTATGTTTTGCACAGCTCTATGATAGGTTTGAATAAGACGCGCAAGGTACCGACAACCAAGAGGAGAAGAGAAGAAGCAATGAGCACAAGGTGCACGAGGAGAAAAGTGATGGCAAGAAGCTCAAGGAACAGACAGAAGCCCCAACGCTATGAATAATTATGAAACATTATGAATAATGTTGTATTTCTGTTGGATGATGTTGGATCTATGTTAGAACTATGTTTGACATGATGTTTAAATCTGTTGGATGATGTTTGAATGAGCACATGTTTGAATCAGCACATGTTTGGCTGATTTAAATCTCTTGTATTTTTTAAATTTGTTTTGCTCATTTGAATTCTGGTGAAACTTAACTTTGACCAAGATTTAAACAAGTCTAAAACATCAAAATGAAAAAACTAAGCTTGGATCCTCCTTAGTCAATCCAAAATGAAGCTGTGGTGAGGTTTTTGAAATTTTCATGAAAAATGTGCTAAAAAGAGGGGTCCAAAGGTAGGGTAAACGACCTCATTTCTAAGCAAGGTTTTTTTCAACCTTGTCTAAATCAGCCAAATAACTTTCCTACACATATATTCTATATATACACACTATGTGCGCTGGTTTTTCCATTATTTGAATTTTTTTTAAATTTGTTTTGGTCATTTGAATTCTGGTCAAACTTAACTTTGACCAAGATTTAAACAAGTCTAAAACATCAAAATGAAAAACTAAGCCTGGATCCTTCTTAGTCACTCCAAAATGAAGCTGTGGTGAGTTTTTTGAAATTTTCATGTTCATTTCCCCAAAACATTTCTCTTCACTTCATACAAGAGAGTTTGAGATACTCGAGATATCACATAATACACATGAACTTATCATTTAAATGTATGTAAACCTTGTTTATCAACTTAAATCGTTAGTATATGGCATAAGAAGACTATGTGCGCAGGTTTTTTATTTTTTTGATTTTTATTTAATTTATTATGCTCATTTGAAATCTGGTCAAACATAGCTTTGACCGCTCAAAACCCCTCCCAAACCCCGCTAACCCTAGCACTGAACAAGGACCGTCCATCTAACCCTAGCGGCGATCAAGGGCCATCGATCTAAGCCTTCTAGAAGGAATCTGTGGGGAGGAGGGGGGCGATCCGCGAGATGTAATCTGATTGGCTGGGAGATTATTTTTTTAAACAAATACCGGGCGCGCTGGATGGACCATTGGGCTGTCTCGTTGTCTGGGCCTGATACCGCAGTAAATAGCCCGTCTCAGCCTTTCCAGGCCTTCCATGCATGGGAGGCGGCGACGTGGGTTTGCATGGGCGGGAGGCGGACGTGCATGCATGTGAGCGAGCTGCGCTAGGCGAGCTAGGCTAGCGAAGCGAGCTAGGTGGCCATGCACACATTACGGCAGTGGTTCAGGGCAGCGAGTCAGATGCACGAGCACGGTCAAAGAGCTATGCAGTGATTCAGATGCACGCACACGCCCCATGCATCATTTTCGTGCAAAAATTAAAGAGTGCAAAACGTAACGGATACACACACGCGTCCGGATTCACACACGCACCATTCTCATCCTTTCTCTCTTCCTGTCCCACCCACAGGCCTATAAATGGGGTGCCTCTCTTCCTCTCCCACCCACAAGCCAGATCCGATCCATTATATCCAACTTCAAACACCCAAGCGACCGAGCCCTCCCCAAGCAAGACCAAGTGAAGATGCAGTTCAACGGGCCGACCTTCAGCCATCCGCCTGTCATGCTGGAGCTGCGCTACCCACCGAGCATGCTCGTGGAGAGGGAGCTCCATGTGTGGGCTATTTCAAGGTGGAGGGGTTCCATCAAACTCACCCGCGCCTTCCTCAGAGCCGGCTATGCCCACCTCCCACTGGGCTCACCTAGGATGTTCACCCTCAACGAGGTTCATGACCGCGGTGGCATCCTCCTACTACTCACGGTCACCTTCACCAACCCGTTTGACACGCGCGAGCTCCTCGGCCAAGTCTTTTGGTGCGGCTGCGAGGCCATCTTCTTCACCGTGTACAACATCTACACCAAGTACGAGAGCATCTTCCCCACTCCAGGCCAGATGCACTCCCTTCCCTACGACGAGGAGGAGGAGGTGTGAAGTTGAAGACGGTGTTGAAGGGGCGGCAGCCAAGGTGGAAGAAGGAGGTGAAGATGAAGATGTTCAAGCCCGGAGTCAAGCTTGTCATGTTTCGTTTTTATTTTGTTGCTTTTCTATGTCGTGTCGTGTCTTGTCATGTTTCGTCATGTGTCCGTGAACTTATTATTATTGCTTAATGTAAGGGTATGGTGTGTTGCATCTTATCTAAGTTATTAGGGTTTATTATGTGTGTTAAAAAATGTCCGTGCCCAAACATATCATTTCTTCCCTAAACCAAGTCATGAAGTTGGAGAACTTGTGGTTTTCATTAATGAAAGTCAGAGGGGGTGAGAAGCCCTCTCTTTCATTCAAAAAAAACAAGTCATGGACTAACATTTTAAATTTATTCCCTTTAAATCCTAAACCAAGTGCCACTCTAACCCTAAACCAAGTGCCACTCTAACCAAAATCATGTGGCAGTGCAGACATACGTTTTCAACCTTCCAACCCTCCAAAATTTCAGTGCAAAACAAAGGAAAACCACTCTCACGTGTGTGAAAACATTCACGGTCTCACTATGTATACCTTCCTTCCCTAACCATGTCAAACTCTTTCCATCTGTCCTAGCGATTACCAGCGAAGCCCTAAATGCCACAAACCCACGCGGTCCTGGGTTTGAGTCCCTAGCCACACCAATTTTTTGTGCATTTTCCACCCTTCATTTTTTAGACAAATTATTTTTTCTCAATGTAATGCCCTAAAAAATGTTCATTTATTTTGGCACCAGGTGTAAACCTCTACCAGAGCTGAGGCACATTTTCCATGACATTTTGGTCTTTGATTTAAATCACAGTGTATTTGAATTGGAATGATTAAATTGCTATTAAATATTTAACAGCTCCAAAAATTTCTAACCTTAATTGTTTGGATCTGGAATAATTCAATTAGCTTCCACAAAAAGTTTCAGCATTATGATTTACTGCCTAAATTAAATCAGAATAGAAAACAGAAAAACACGCAAGAGAACCCTCGAATGGGCCTAATTGGATGCAGTTGGCCCATTAGTCTAGCCTGCACTTGGCTCTACGCTCTGATTTTTGCCCAAGAGCAACCTTTTTTTTTTGACAGAAAGGCAGAGCAGAGAGCTGCATTTCATTGATCAAAAGTTTCTGAATTCCTCATTTCTTCTCCTTTTTTTCAACATATTTAAATGTTGGTCACTTCTTCTCTTTTTTTTCAACATTTAAACAACTTTGACCAACATTTAAACTAGGTGAATTTCTCATACAATTTCAAGCTTACAAATTCCTCCATAATTCATGCCTTTCCATACATTTTCAACATTACAACCAGTGCGATTACCATACCTACAAATGCCCAAAAGTATTTGCAAATGGGTATTGGTAGTGCTTGATCTTCAAGCTTCCTAACCTTCTTCTTCAACATCCTAAGCTCAACAGCTAGCTCTCTATCAGTGCATGCTTCGCCCTCCATCTCTTCTTCCGGAGTTCGTGCTGCGGCCACTGCCGTTCGTGGCAGCATGCACAACCATTCTTCATGCTCTTCTTGCAGTTCATTCATCAGAGTCTTGGCCAGAGCATCGATCCAAAGAAAGAAGCATGTCACCTGCATGAACACCAAATAGATCAACCCATTGCTCAAAGATCCCGACCACGAAAATGGTGCAATTGCCTCGATTCTTACCCCATTCTCGCTGCACACGTAGAATGGACGATTTTGGATCCTCGGTGTGTGAGAAACCCTCCGAACAACACCCGCCCAGCACCGGGGACAAACAAAGACATGCATGTCCGCACGCGCCCGACTCTGCATTCACGAGGTGGCGCAGGAGCTTGAGGAAGACATGGAGCTTGGAGCTGAAGGGGATCTCAACGCCGCCGCGCCCTCCACAGCTAGCTTCCCACCGTCGCTCTCTCTCTCTCTCTCTCGCCGTGGTCACCGCCGTGCTCTCTGTCGCCATGGTCACCGCCACTGTGTGTCACCCGCTTATATAGCACCCCGCAACGGCTCTCTGCTCAATGTCTCTCTGCCGGGTCCCACAAGCCACGCGTGCAATGGTCTGAATAGAATTGGCCGTCTCTGCCGCCTGGTCCCACCTGTAAGGGCCGAGTCAATACGTTGACCTGACGGAGATGACAGAGTTCACGGAATGAGTTGATGCGCACGGACTAGGGGCAAAACTAAGCACAATTCGCATCTAAGGGCAAAACTGAGCACACAAACACCACTGAGGGCAAAATGATAATTAACCCAAAATATAAAGTGGCGATCCCTGCGACGCGTATGCTAGAAGGCGCATGCGAGGGCGCGTTCGAGCAGTAGAGTAGGGGTTGCTCAGCCTCTTACAATTTGGTTGTCAGGTTACATGAATGATTGTGCTATGCCCTCTAGCACCGGTTTTTGCCCATGACGAGCTTCCATCACGAGCTTCCTTCTGGATGGTTGTTTGCACCAGCTGGGTTTGCGATGTTGGGAAATGTAGTAAAAAAACGTTCTACGATCAACCAGGAGCAATATGAAGATGCAATAACGGTTTAGATAGGATCGTTACAGGCTCCAAGTTGCAGCGAAAGAAGACGAGTCGGAATATATCGTACTTGAAGTCCCTTGAACCATTCGCAAACGGAAGACAAAGGAGGCTCCAAAACTTGTGTCTATAAGAGCTAAATCCTCATTGATATCAAAGCAAGGTCGATTTGAAGTTGCGCTTACCCCGGGGTGGCGATCGTACTTGCGCCTCAGGCAGGCAATATAGTCACTGAGTGGTGCAACAACAAGGAGGATCGGGCGATCGTCGTTTGGCTGAGCGAGAAGGAGGGATACAATGGGCTGTCGTTGGCAAGGCGGTGAAAGATGACCATTGATGGGAGCGCTTGTGTCGAGGTGCGGTGCCGGAAAATCATCAAGATCGTCGTCCACGGGAGTTAGAGTCAATGACTCGTGCGGGTTAGCACGGCCGGCCAGTTGTCGTCCTGGTAGCGTCATCTTGTCCAAGTGTTCGTGAGGGAGTCCTGGATTAGGGGGTGTCCGGATAGCCAGACTACCATCATCAGCCAAACTATCACCGGCCGGACTATCATCATCGACCGGACTCCAAGACTATGAAGATACAAGATTGAAGACTTCGTCCCGTGTCCGGATGGGACTTTCCTTGGCGTGGAAGGCAAGCTTGGCGATACGGATATGTAGATCTCCTACCATTGTAACTGACTCTATGTAACCCTAGCCCTCTCCGGTGTCTATATAAACCGGATGGCTTTAGTCCGTACAATAACAACCATTACAATCACACCATAGGCTAGCTTCTAGGGTTTAGCCTCCTTGATCTTGTGGTAGATCCACTCTTGTAAACATCCACAATATCAATATCAATCAAGCAGGACGTAGGGTTTTACCTCCATCAAGAGGGCCCGAACCTGGGTAAAACATCATGTCCCTTGCCTCCTGTTACCATCCGCCTAGACGCACAGTTAGGGACCCCCTACCCGAGATCCGCCGGTTTTGACACTGACATTGGTGCTTTCATTGAGAGTTCCTCTGTGTCGTCACCGATAGGCTTGATGGCCTCTTCAATCGACAACGACGCCGTCCTGGGTAAGACTTTTCTCCCTGGACAGATCTTCGTATTCGGCGGCTTCGCACTGCGGGCCAATTCACTTGGCCATCTGGAGCAGATCGAAAGCTACGCCACTGACCGTCAGGTCAGGTTTGGAAGCCTAAACTTCACGGCCGATATCCGCGGGGACTTGATCTTCGATGGAGTCGAGCCACAACCGAGCGTGCCGCGCTGTCACGATGGGCACGACCTAACTCTGCCGCCGGACAGCACCTTGGAGGCCGCACACGAATCCGCTCCGGCCCATAGTCCGGAGCTGATCGCACAGATCGAGGATGGATGGCTGGACACCGCCTCGGGAGCTGCAACTTCTATGGCGATGAAGCCGAACACTTATCTTGTCCCGCATAAAGCTCATGACTCCGAGGTGCCGGACTCCCTGCCGGACTCCGAACCTCCTGCGCCCCTGCCAGTCGAATCCGATTGGGCGCCGATCATGGAGTTCACCGCTGCGGACATCTTTCAACACTCACCCTTCGGCGACATCTTAAATTCGCTGAAGCACGTCTCGCTATCCGGAGAGCCCTGGCCGGACTACGGCCAGGATGGTTGGGACGCGGACGACAAAGAAATTCGGACCCCACCCACCACCCACTACGTAGCCACCGTCGATGATCTAACCGACGTACTCGACTACGACTCCGAAGACATCGACGGTATGGACGACGATGCAGGAGACTATCAAGAGCTAGCGCCTACTGGACACTGGAAAACCACCTCGTCATACGACATATACATGGTGGACACCCCAAAAGATGGGGACGGCGAAGAAGCAGCGGAGGCAGATTCCTTAAAGAAACATCCCAAGCGCCGACGTCAGCGGCGCCGCTCTAAATCCCGCCACAACAAGAATGGAGATTCCGGCACAGGAGATAATAACACCCCAAAAAGTGCCGAAGATAACCCCCTCCAGCAAGATTCAGCGAAGGAGGAGGCAGAAGCAAGCCCTCACGAGAGGGCGGCAGACGAAGAGGTCGAGGATGATAATTACTTACCTCCCTCCGGAGACGAGGCAAGCCTCGACGACGACGAATTCGTCGTGCCTGAGGATCCCGTCGAACAAGAGCGTTTCAGATGCAGGCTAATGGCCACAGCAAACAACCTAAAGAAAAAGCAGCAACAGCTTCAAGCCGATCAAGACCTACTGGCCGACAGATGGACCGAGGTCCTCGCGGCCGAAGAGTATGAACTCAAACGCCCCTCCAAAAGTTACCCAAAGCGCAAATTGCTCCCCTGACTAGAGGAGGAAGCATACAAACCTGCATCACCAGCGCACAATACGGCAGACCGACCACCTCGGGGCCGCGACAGAGAGGCATGCAAGCCCTCCACCAAAACCGTACCCTGGCATCACTCAAAAAGCATGAAGCCATGGGGGAACGCGCCGGACTTGCGGGATATATTGGAGGACAAGGCAAGACAATCCAGATCTATCTATGGATCACGTGGGCGCCCCAAGACCCACGACGAATACCGTCGCGCCGGATACAACTACTCCGGCCGGGCCGAACACAGCAGACAATGCTCTCTCGAGCAACGTCGCGATATTTCTCAATACAGAGGCGCCACACACCCACTATGCTTCACCGACGAAGTAATGGATCATCAAATCCCTAAAGGGTTTAAACCCGTTAATATCGAATCCTACGATGGCACAACATACCCCGCGGTTTGGATTGAGGATTATCTCCTCCATATACATATGGCCCGCGGCGACGATCTTCACGCCATCAAATATCTCCCGCTCAAGCTTAAAGGACCAGCTCGGCATTGGCTTAACAGCCTGCCCGCATTCCTCGACAACTTCCAGGGCACGTATGTGCGACCACCGGACGTAGATGACCTAAGCCACATAATCCAGCAGCCAGGCGAATCGGCCAGGCAATTCTGGACACGGTTCTTAACAAAGAAAAATCAAATCGTCGACTGTCCGGATGCAGAGGCCCTCGCGGCCTTCAAACATAACATCCGCGACGAGTGGCTGGCCCGGCACCTAGGACAGGAAAAGCCGAAATCCATGGCAGCCCTCACATCACTCATGACCCGCTTCTATGCGGGAGAGGATAGCTGGCTAGCTCGCAGCAACAACCTCAGCAAAAACGCTGGCAGTCCGGATACCAAGGACCGCAATGGCAGGTTGCGTCGAAACAAAAACAAACGCCGCATTAACGGCGACAACAATGAGGATACGACAGTCAACGCTGGATTCCGAGGCTCCAAGCCCGGTCAACGGAAGAAGCCATTCAAAAGAACCACTCCGGGCCCGTCCAATTTGGACCGAATACTCGACCTCTCCTGTCAAATACATGGAACCCACAAAAAGCCAGCTAACCACACCAACAGAGATTGTTGGGTATTCAAGCAGGCAGGCAAATTAATTGCCGAAAACAATGACAAGGGGCTACACAGCGATGACGAGGAAGAGACCCGGCCGCCAAACAACAGAGGACAAAAGGGATTCCCCCCTCAAGTTCGGACGGTAAACATGATATACGCAACGCATATTCCCAAGAGGGAGCGGAAGCATGCACTAAGGGACGTATACGCGATGGAGCCAGTCGCCCCAAAATTCAACCCATGGTCCTCTTGCCCGATCACTTTCGATTGAAGAGACCATCCGACCAGTATCCGCCATGGCGGATTTGTCGCATTGGTTTTAGACCCAATCGTCGATGGATTTCACCTCACGAGAGTCCTGATGGACGGCAGCAGTAGCCTGAACCTACTTTATCAGGATACAGTGCGCAAGATGGGCATAGACCCTTCAAGGATTAAACCTACAAAGACAACCTTCAAAGGCGTCATACCAGGTGTCGAGGCCAGTTGTACAGGCTCAGTTACACTGGAAGTGGTCTTCGGATCCCCGGATAATTTCCAAAGCGAGGAGTTAATCTTCGATATAGCCCAGTTCTGCAGTGGCTATCACGCTCTGCTCGGACGAACCGCGTTCGCAAAATTCAACACGGTGCCGCATTATGCATACCTTAAGCTCAAGATGCCAGACCCTCACGGAGTCATCACGGTCAATGGAAACACAGAACGCTCCCTCCGAACGGAGGAACAAACAGCGGCTCTCGCGGCAGAAGTATAGAGCGGTCTTTTAAGGCAATTTTCGAGTCCGGCCGTTAAACGGCCGGACACGGCCAAACGCACCCGGAGCAACATCAACCAAGACCACATGGCACGTTCCGAGCACGCGTAGCAATGCGGCCCCAACCCCAGCCCTCGCACAATTACAAGACAAACTCTCCGCGTACATAATTACGCCCTGGAGATACCATGGGTCTAGGGGAAGGGGCACGACCACAACAAACCCAGAGTGTGGTTCGACCACACCAGGGGCTCCCAAGTGTGTCGCTCTTTTTATCTTTTATTTTTCTCCTTTTTTTACAGGACTCCGTCCGGCACGTGAACCTGCCGCACTCATGATACAACATCCAGGGAGAGACAAAGGCCGCGACGAACACTCAGGTGGTCTCCATTACGAGCATTAAATTTGTTAAATACACCATTCCGCAGCCTACCCCTGGAGGGAGACGCCTTTAATTCGTCCAATCCCTTGCTTTCCGCACTATTTGTATCATTTCGCACTCATAGCAGACCTTCTTGAATAAAATGCAGCATTTTTTGCCCATAATTGCATTACTTTCTATATATATATATATATATATATATATATATATATATATATATATATATATATATGTTCATTTACGACATGTTGCATCCGTATATTTTGGTACAGCCGAATACACCAGGGGCTTATGTTCCCCGCATTATGGTGTGATAAAGTCCAAACACTTTCACAAGTGCGGCACCCCGAACTTATAGCATTATATGAATCGGCTCCGAATCATGTCTTGGGTCAATAGTTGGGTTTGCCCGGCTCCCATGTTTGGCACCTTACGTTTCCGTTCTATGGGCTAAGGTAGCACTGGGAGAACCACTGCGATTGCGCCCCGGTTGAGCCGGGTTAACGCCTCAGTGGAGAAAGCTAAAACTGACCGTCATGATAAGGCGAGAGACTGGTCGCTGTTCGAGAGGTTTTTTCGGGTCCTTAAAGACCTACGCCGCTTCGAGCGAAGTTTCGGATAATGTCCGACGAAAGGCGTGGATAGCGCCTCGAATTCGGTCTTCCGAATACTAGGGGCTTTGCTAAAATTTAAAATTATAGAATTCTATGGCTAAGTGAGAGTGTTCAAGCATTATAAGTCCGGTTGCCTTGTTCGTTGTGTTGAGCGCCTCCCTAGATGGACCCAACAATGGGAACAAGAGTGCTCAAGTTTATCCTGAACACCCCAGCACTCGCGGCATGGGGGCTGAAGCCGACGACTTGCCATCTCTCAGATTTAACAAATGGCCGCAAAGAAGGTAATATTTTAAATTCAACAAGAGCGCATATGAACAAAGTTTTCAGCGCATAGGATACTACATAGCGAGTTTACTCAATAATTACATCTCGGGGGCACTCATATGCAATCTTGTGGGCACCCTTCAGGACAGTCTTATAGTACATTTTGGGCGTACGATATTCCTTGCCCGTTGGTGGCGCGTCAGTGATTAGCTTCTCCGCATCCAACTTGCCCCAATGCACCTTTGCGCGGGCAAGGGCCCGATGAGCACCTTCAATACAGGCCGAGCGCTTGATGACCTCCACCCAGGGGCACGCGTCCACCAGCAGCCGCACAAGGCCGAAGTAGCTTCCAGGCATGGCCTCTCCAGGCCACAGCTGGACTATGAGGCCCTTCATGGCCTCCTCAGCTACCTTGTGGAGTTCAACCAGTTGCTTCAGCTGGTCGCTAGGGGGCACCGGATGGCCGGCCTCAGCATACTGAGACCAAAAGACCTTCTCCGTCGAGCTTCCCTCCTCACCATGGTAGAATGCAGTGGCATCGGATGCACTGCGAAGCAAATCTGCAAACGCCCCTGGAGAGCTCCGAATCCGGGTAAGTGTCAGGTAGTTTACATTAACATGCTTGCTTTGCATGAAAAATGCCTTACCCGCCGCTATTTTCTTCATATATTCCACCTCCTGAAGGGCCTTATGGGCCTCGTCCTTGGCAGCTTTGGCACTTTCGAGAGCCGAGGCAAGCTCGGACTCTCGAGTCTTTGAGTCGCGCTCCAAACTCTCATGCTTTTCCATGAGAGCCTGGAGCTCTTGCCGAACCGCCGCCACCTGCGCCTCCTGCTTTTCTCGCTCTGTCCATTCCGCGGCCGCACTGCGTTCGGCCGTGGACACGGCTTCCTTCAGGGTTGCCACCTCGTTCGTGGCCCCTGCAGTACACATGTTATCCTTGTTATTGTTTTGTTGCAACCTAAATCCTTTTCTGTAAGGTACAAGTTCAAAGTGGTGTTACTCACCTTCTTTGTCCTGGAGCTGCTTCTTGGTGTGGCCGAGCTCTTGCTCGGACCGCTCGAGCTCCTCCTTCACAGCACCGACCTCCGCAGTCAGTGCGGCAGAGGTCAGCAGCACAGCCTCCAACCCATATTGACATAATTTTTTAGCAACCCTGCGTATATCTTTTTAGATCCTCCGTCCGGCTTTTCTTTCTGAACACCGAACCGAGCATCAGGGGCTACTGTCTATGTGGTATTACATTACATAATTTTAACTTCTTACCTCAAAGCCTGATAGAAGGCTACTGCAGGCTTCGGTCAGCCCGCTCTTGGCGAGCTGTACCTTATGAATCACCGCACTCATAATAGTGCGGTGTTCTTCCTCGATGGAAGCGCTCTAGAGCGCCTCCAACAAATTGTCCGGCGCCTCCGGTTGGACGGAAGCCGCCGGCGTCACGGTCTTGCCCTTCTTGCGAAGGGGCCGCCGGCCGGACTCCGGAACCATTGCGGGTTCTGATATGGAGTCCGGCGCAGAGTCCGGGAGGCCGCCTTGTGGCGCCTCCGGAGCCTCCCCCTGATGGGTCCCTTCTTGGGATCCCACCTCGGCGTCCTCGGGGTCGCGAGGGGTAGAGGCGGTCGGGATGGAGTCTACATCCGACGGAGCCAACGACCCGCTTGATGAAGCGGGGAGATCATCATTGGCCGGACTACAGGCAGCATGCGGCATCAGAATGACACTATGTGACACAGAAAAAGAAATTATAACTCATTCAGGAATCCGGATACTTACGATCTTGCCGGAGGCCTGGCCCTTGAAGGCCATTCTTCCTCGCCAACATTGATGTTGGCGGAGCTGTCCGGGGGAATAGTCCTTCCCCTCTTGGACCCTTCGGCCTCCCCTGTTGGGGAAGCCTTCCTCTTCCTCTCTCCCTCCTCTGGGAGAGAGTCCTCCTTCTCCTCCTCGTTTTCGGGGGAGGAGTCCGCCGCGGAGTCGTCGGACACCTGAAAACGGGAACTCTTTCGAGCACCCATGGCCTCCTTCTTGGCCTTCTTCTCCGGCACCACGTGCGGTGCCGGAACCAGCAGCCTCGCTAGATGGGCGTCTACTGGGTTTTCTGGCATGGGAGCCGGGCAGATAATCTGCTCCGCCTTCCTCATCCAGTCCTGTCAAAGGAAAAGGGGAAATTAAAACCCGCATAGAGTCAAACTATGAAAAGAAAGTGTCCCGTAAAGGGGTAGAATCACTTACCTCGTCGGCTTTGCGCTGCGAGCGAAATCCGCGATCTTCAGTCGCGGATGCGGGGGCTTCGGCGCCCTTAAACAGCACCCTCCAGGCGCCTTCGTACGTCGTGTCGAAGAGCCCGCTCAGCGCATGGTGCTGTTCCGGATTGAACTCCCACAGATTGAATGCCCTCTCTTGGCATGGGAGAATCCGGCGGACGGGCATGACTTAGACCACGTTAACCAGCCTGAGCTTCTTCACCAGCTTCTGGATACAGGCTTGGAGTCCCGTCAGCTCCTCCGAACTACCCCACAGCAAGCCCTTCTCTTTCCAGGAGGTGAGCTGTGTGGGGATACCAGATCTGAACTCGGGGGCCGCTGCCCACTTAGGGTTGCGCGGCTCGGTGATATAGAACCACCCCAATTGCCACCCCTTGACGGATTCCATGAAGGCCCCTTCGAACCAAAGGACATTGGGTATCTTGCCCAACATGGCGCCTCCGCACTCCGCTTGAGTGCCCTTCACTACGTTCGGCTTGACATTGAAGGTCTTGAGCCACAAGCCGAAGTGGGGCTGTATGCAGAGGAAGGCCTCGCACACGACGATAAACGCCAAGATGTTGAGGATGAAGTTCGGCGCCAGATCATGGAAATCCAGGCCGTAGTAGAACATGAGCCCCCGGACAAAGGGGTGAAGTGGAAAACCCAGTCCGCGGAGGAAGTGGGGAAGAAAAACGACCCTCTCATGGGGCCTGGGGGTGGGGATGAGCTGCCCCTCGTCGGGCAGCCGGTGCGCGATGTCGCCGGACAGGTAGCCGACGCTGCGCAATCTTTCGATGTGCTCCTCCGTAACGGAGGAGGTCATCCACTTGCCTCCTGCTCCAGACATGACTGGGGAAGGTTGAGACGAGATGTGCGGGCTTGGGCGCTGGAGCTCGAGTGCGTGGAGATGGATAAGCAAAGGAGGAAGAAGGCGTAGGTGAAAAGGTGAATCCTTATCCCTTATATGGGTGGGCGAAGTCTACGCGTCCCCCACCGGCCTGGTAAAACTCGCTTATCCCCCAAGCGTCACCATCAATGGCGCGGTTGGGTTACCCACGTCCGTATTGATGAGAATCCCGGATTAAGGGGAACACGATCTCTGCTTCGACAAGACGTGCCAAGGAAACCGCTTCGCTAAATGCGCTGAGGCGGTAAAGTAAAAAACGATTCAAGTAATGGCTTGGTAGTGGCGTGATGACATGCCGCAAAAAACGTCAGCAGATTGAACTTGTGTATATATTATTCTCTCTACGGTGAAATGTGGAATTTATTTTGCAGAGCCGGACACTATCTTGGTGTTCACAATCTTCTATCATTCGGAGGAGGAACCCGCCTTGCAATGCCAAGCAATATACGCGCCGGACTTATCGTCATTGAAGCCTGGTTCAGGGGCTACTAAGGGAGTCCTGGATTAGGGGGTGTCCGGATAGCCGGACTACCATCATCAGCCGAACTATCACCGACCGGACTATCATCATCGACCGGACTCCAAGACTATGAAGATACAAGATTGAAGACTTCGTCCCGTGTCCGGATGGGACTTTCCTTGGCGTGGAAGGCAAGCTTGCGATACGGATATGTAGATCCCCTACCATTGTAACCGACTCTATGTAACCCTAGCCCTCTCCGGTGTCTATATAAACAGGATGGCTCTAGTCCGTAGGACACAACAACAACAACCATTACAATCATACCATAGGCTAGCTTCTAGGGTTTAGCCTCCTTGATCTCGTGGTAGATCCACTCTTGTAAACATCCACAATATCAATATCAATCAAGCAGGACGTAGGGTTTTACCTCCATCAAGAGGGCCCGAACCTGGGTAAAACATCGTGTCCCTTGTCTCCTGTTACCATCCGCCTAGACGCACAGTTCGGGACCCCCTACCCGAGATCCGCCGGTTTTGACACCGACAGTTCGTCTCTGTGAGGGGGCGTTGAAGATGAAGCATGTCCAGGTCGTCTATGTGTCTCGATGGGAGGATCAAGTTCAACTATATGAGGACAGTAAACCAGCGAAGGTGAATTTCTTCAATGAGACCATGTCTCTACATGAGGTTGGAGTGAATAGTGTAGTCCACGAGGTGGTGTGATCCACAAGAAGTCGGCATGTATCTTGCTAGGGTGAACGGTGAAGTCCACAGGGTGGTGTATTCCACAAGGTTGCTAGTGAGGCTGAATAGTTGTCAGGACCGGATTTTCGGGATATCAATTTCCCAGAAAATGGCCCTTGTGCTCACCAGCACCAGGATCACTATTAGATGATGAGGCACCAATCTTGATACAGAAACTCCAAGCAAAGCACATAATGTGTAGTACAAGACCATTCTGGCCTATGAGTACAACAAATGGTTTCTAGTGGCTGATGGCGGAAGCGGTTTGTGGTCTTTCAGCGTCTATGGGACTTCATTTCCCACAGGAACAGCTGACCTGGATAACTCCTATCTTCGTGAGGCTGCTATCACCATTGCTTAGGTTCCGGGGCTGTCATCGCAACGCTCCTCTCCAAGCAAGAAATCTGGCCAAGACAATAGCCAGGGACAAGCCAGTGAGTACTTTGAATGTACTCGCAAACATTATGAACACGGGTATAATATACCAAATGATATCATGCTCTGAAATATTCTATGATCACCATGTCAGTCACGAAATAAAAATCCATGATGCACGCAAGCAGGTTGTTCATATAAAACATGAATATGTAATCAGAGAATGAAAATAGAATGCACCGATCGGGTGTCTGAAGCGACGCCTCGAAAGGATAATAATATAAAGCATGCCTCAGTCGGGCGTCAAAGCGACACCACATAAAGGGCTTATAAAGTAAATAAATACAAGCATGCCACAGTCGGGCGTCTCAGCGACACCACATAAAGGGCTTATAAAAATAACAAGCAGGCCATAGTCGGGCGTCTGTGCGACACCACATAAAGGGCTTATAAGAAAATAATCACAGTGAATATCTAGGAGGTAGAACCGTCCCAGGCATACTCAATAATAATATAAAGGGTTAGTCCATAATAATCATAATCATCATAAGTCACAAGTCATGATCCATGTTCTGGTTTAGCAGTTTCTCCTCTGAAGACCGACACTTGACCCATCCCAAACTGTAGTCCTTAACCATGGACACGGCTATTCGAATAGATATGATCTCTGCAGAGGGTGTACTCTTTACCCACGAGTAATGGATTCCTTTAGTCCATCGGGACTAATTCCATTTACGGTCTTTTAATTGAAAACACACCTGACCCGCACACACCAGCTTAACTTACCGGTGTCTGGAATCACCCACAACACCTGTCAAGCAAAACTCTAAGTGGGGAGGCTACAACCTTGATTAGCATGGGATCAAATTTATACCGCGCGCTACTAAGGGGTGCCCCGCTCTCAGTCCCAATCGGAAACACCCATGCCCCCGGACCAGGTGGCCTGCCTACCGGATGCAGTCGGTATCCTCCACCATGGCCTCTCTGTATGGTGTGTGTGCCAAGAAAGGGGTTGACAATTTACTGAACTGTACCCTACCTGCGGCAGGGACAAGTGGTAGTACGAAACAAGTATGGGGGTTACTGGAACAAGACTCGATCTATGGTCGACTTAGGAGGTTTAAGTATTCCCTGCATGATTAGCATAACAAATGTATTTTCAACCAACAGACAGAATCACCACTCATCACACCTCATCATGCCATACCGGACACAACCGTCTCGACGAGGAACTAGAGACAAGCTCGTGTCTACCCAAGACAGAGACTTTCCCGGCTTCCTTCCAGTATGCATGAAAAGCATACGAGGGCGATTACTATCACAACCTATCAAATTTCAGTAGCACGAAATCATCAATATGCACTTATGAGTATGTTCATATCATCACATAAAATAACAAAAACTCTGAGACAAGGGGTGTTGTAACCGTATAAAACAACTCACAACAATATTATGCTAGGGTTTAGAATGCTTGCCTTCAAGTTGTGGAGAGGAAGGGTGCATTCCAAAACTTTTGAAAGTTTTCTTCTTCTTCAAAATCCTATTTTTGAAAATATTCAAATTAACCCATAGTTTCAAAACAGTACAAAAAAGTTGTCTGGAAATTTTTGAAATAACTATGAAAATAAACTAGACAAAATTTGATAAAGGTAGGGAAAAGAATCAACTCATTTGGAGTTATATTTAAAAAGTTATAGCCAGTCAAAGTTTAGTGAAATTTTTATTTTTAAATAAAACAGAAAAAGGAAAAGGTTTCGAAATAAAACACGTCGAAGACGTACTCCGGGTTTACGCCTCCACTTACGCCAGCATGGACCGGCGCTGGGTCACTGACAGTGGGTCCCTTGGGCCCACTGGTCAGGTTTGACCGGTCGCCCCCGCCTCCTTCCTCCTCTGGTCGGACAGAGGCGGGGCTCCGGCGATCGACGCCGGTGATTGGCGGCTCCTCGCGAGCTCCGGAGGGCAGGGATGGATCCGCGGGTGTAGGGCGGTCCTCCCGATGGTCGAGAGGGTGGCGGGGATGGAGGGAGTCACCGGCGGCGAGCTTCGCGGCGGATGGCGGCTTCGGGAGAATTGGGGCTTCATGCTATGGTGGCTCCCCGTCGAAGCTGAGGGTTTGGCGGCTCCGCAAGATCGAGGGGAAGAGGATGGTGGCTTTGGATGGGTTGGGGAGGCCTTGCTTGCGACGAAATGACCGGAGGGCGGCGGCGGCCGAACTGGGCGGAGACGGTGAAGAAAGCTTCCCGCCGTCAATTGCTAGCCGTGGGGTTTTTAGGGGGTTGGCTTGAGGTTGCCTGAGGGCCTAGGCGAGCTCGGGGTTTCCTTTTATAGGCGTCTGAGGTCGGTTCCGCGGCGGCCGGGGATAAGCTCGTCGGCGAACCACCGTTCTGTAGCTGCAGGGCTACGTGGCGGCGACACGAGCTAGTGGACGGGCTTGCAAATGAGATCGAGCTGTTCCAGGGGCAGCTGGCGTGCTGGAGTGGCTCGGGCAGCGCCGTACAGGGTAGTAGCCTGCTGTGGCCGGCCGCTAGTTTCCACGGCCAACCTGATGGTGGCGCTGTGGGGCTCCAGGGACGGCTCTGCGGCGAGGGAGGAGGCGGGCGTGTTGGCTATGAGTGGGGAAGGGCCAGAACGAGCGCGGGGAGGCGGCAGTGAGACGCGGCGGCTCGGTGCGCGCGCGTGCAAAACGTGCGCTCTGGGCGTGCCTAGCGCACACATGCGAGGTGTTCGGCAAAATGCCAATGCTTGCCAGGAGGCTTGGGTGATTCTGGGGATTAACATGTCTAGGTTAGAGTCATCTAGGAACTTAGTGGACATGCTGGTTAGGCCATTAGGGCAACTTCATAATGCAAGTCCATAAGCATGCCAAAACTGGCCATGCTCCTAACCTGTTCGATGAAATGCCAAGTGCATCTAGGCATCTCTTGGGGTGGCCAAAAACTCTAGACCAGTGTCTCTTTAGATGTTAAAGAGGGTGGCAAGGTTAGTTTGTCAAAAACAAAAACTTGTTAGTGTAAGTTTTTGAGAAAACCAATTCTGGAAAGAAGGAAAATGGCATTATTGTATGTACTTAAAATCCTCCAATGGGCCCAACCTCCTGAACTTAAGGTTTTGGTAGAGTGGCCTCTAAGCAGGAGAAAGATCATGGGCACTAGAGCAAAACAAAATAGAGTTGCAGTAGAAAATGCCAAACTGGACCAGAGAGCAAAAGAGGATGGTTTGCTCAAATTTTTCAAAGGACACCAGTGGATTTTTGCATAAAGCTGAATAATATACTCCTACTGACCTCCCCAAATTTTGGTGGAAGTTTTAAAAGAATATTTAAATAGGTTGTAGTGCAAAAGTGCAATCTGGACCAGATTTGAAAACTTGGTGTAGAGCTCAAAATCTCCAAATGCTAAAAGATCTTTTGCATAAAAGTGATTTAGGGACATCATATGTCATCCCCGATGTTTGGTGGGATTTTAAAAAAGATTTATCAAAGGGTTGTAGTGCAAAAGAGACTCTAAAGCTGGTGAAAGATCATTTTTAAAAGAAATAAAGCTCAGGGAAAATAATCATATATATAATCCCACTAATAAAAGAAATGTTTCTAAAGAGGGTATACAAGTCCAACAACATTTGAAAAGTTTTTACTTGGAGTGAAAACTCCACTATTTAGGGGAAAGAGTGTTTCTGAAACAAAAGAAAATCCAGAAAAATAAAAATTTAATTTACCTAGGCAAAATTTTAATTAATAAATCATGGTTAAATTTTTTGGGGTGTTACAACACTACCCCCCTTAAGAAAAATCTCATCCTCGAGATTTGCTAAGAGTTGTTTTGGAAATATTACTCCCATTAGCTGGAACCAAAAAGTTTACTCATAGCACAAACTTTGTGTCATCGGGGTTGGTTTTTGGTAGCTACGTCCGGAAAAAAATGCAATCATACACCAACATACTTATGCATGGCTACTATTTAAAATAGGGGCGCACAAGCAAACATCATCTAATTATGGCGATATAGGATCACACAGTTACAGGGCGTGGACATACTAAGACTCGGTACTACTCGAGTGACTTTAGTCTACTTCGTTAATATCTAAGCGGGCGTGCCTTGTGGACGTCGAGGCTTCTCCACGGGTTTCACCATCGGGGTTAGCTGGAGGGGGTTGAGGAACTGCAGTGTCGGGGTAGCGATGATAACCCTCCCGGGGATTGTTGGCCACAATCCCGTTGGAGCGTGTTCCCAAAAGGCGACGAAGCACTTCTAGGGACATCAAAGTATTTTGGTCGATGACTGGGGTAGACCTCAAGGACTCGATCGGTTGTCCGAACATCACGACTGGGTTGTCGGCGCCGGGCTCATCTTCTCCTCTCACCGGGGCTCGGCGAACCAGTTCCCCACGAGCTGCAATCAGATCGAGGGTGATTTGATCAAACAGTTCCTCTAGTGCACTTACATAGTGCACCAGATGCAATAATGCAGGATCCGTCTCGTGATTTCCGTTGGCAACCTGGGGTGGCCTACCATACTCGTCATGGTTGGGGTAGTAGTAGAACGAGCGACAACTAACTCTGGGCGACAAGTGTCGGAGTTGAACTATCGCCTCTCGAGCAGCTAGTTGGATGGCTTGTGGCTCAAAGGAAGTTGTCCTTCCGATGAACCTATAGGGGCGTTCTGGAGATAGACCCCTACCATAGACGTGCACGGTGGCCTAAAATTGACGGCTCTCACCACTCATGGGTCCTTGGTACACAACATATTCTGGGGGTTCTTCTAATGCAAAGGCACGGCGGGTGAGGTTTGCGAGCACGGCCACAAAACCTCCAAGGTTGGTTGCTGTGGTCTCATTGTGAACAATGGGGCCAGGCATTATAGCTCGGTTTGGGGAAGAGGTTGTGCTGTGTTGTGTTGAGGCTAGCGTGCCCTTTTTATAGAAAAAGGGGACGGAGTCTTCCTTCGCACG
Source organism: Triticum dicoccoides (assembly GCF_002162155.2). Classification (NCBI taxonomy): domain Eukaryota; kingdom Viridiplantae; phylum Streptophyta; class Magnoliopsida; order Poales; family Poaceae; genus Triticum; species Triticum dicoccoides. Next base: position 190,951,796 of record NC_041383.1, read on the forward strand.
CTTGCGAATGAGACAATTTAGGTGTCGGTCACTAGCGCGTGTTCGACAGGCTAGGCTGATAGGTTGGGCACCGACTGCCAAAAAGGTGTCGGGGTCACTGTGTGGCTATCTTACACAAGAATCTTGGCTGGGGTTAGGTTAAGGTCTAGTGGGTTGGTTAACCTAGGTTTTTCGACCTGGCAAAGATAGGATTAGCCAATGGTCAGTGTCGGTGTCAAAACCGGCGGATCTTGGGTAGGGGGTCTCGAACTGTGCGTCTAGGCGGATGGTAACAGGAGACAAGGGACACGATGTTTTACCCAGGTTCGGGCCCTCTTGATGGAGGTAAAACCCTACGTCCTGCTTGATTGATATTGATATTGTGGATGTTTACAAGAGTGGATCTACCACGAGATCAAGGAGGCTAAACCCTAGAAGTTAGCCTATGGTATGATTGTGATGGTTGTTGTTGTGTCCTACGGACTAGAGCCATCTGGTTTATATAGACACCGGAGAGGGCTAGGGTTACATAGAGTCGGTTACAATGGTAGGAGATCTACATATCCGTATCGCCAAGCTTGCCCTCCACGCCAAGGAAAGTCCCATCCGGACACATGACGAAGTCTTCAATCTTGTATCTTCATAGTCTTGGAGTCCGGTCGATGATGATAGTCCGGCCGGTGATAGTTCGGCAGATGATGGTAGTCCGGCTATTCGGACACCCCCTAATCCAGGACTCCCTTAGTAGCCCCTGAACCAGGCTTCAATGACGATAAGTCCGGCGCGTATATTGCTTGGCATTGCAAGGCGGGTTCCTCCTCCGAATGATAGAAGATTGTGAACACCAGGATAGTGTCCGGCTCTGCAAAATAAATTCCACATTCCACCGTAGAGAGAATAATATATACACAAGTTCAATCTGCTGACGTTTTTTGCGCCATGACGTCACACCACTACCAAGCCATTACTTGAATCGTTTTTTACTCTACCGCCTCAGCGCATTTAGCGAAGCGGTTTCCTTGGCACGTCTTGTCGAAGCAGAGATCGTGTTCCCCCTTAATCCGGGATTCTCATCAATACGGAAGTGGGTAACCCAACCGCGCCCGTCGCCACGCCCCCTCTATCGAAGGCGGGTCCCGAACGGTCACGGAGACGGCTCTTGGTATTTTCCCTCTTTATAACGGGACCAATGCTCGTTTCTTTTCTTCAATCCTCCATCGAATCCTCTTTCCGCTCCAAGTTCCAGCACCTAGAGCTCCAGATTCGAGCGCTTCGGACCTTCAATAATGTCCGGTTCCGACCTCCAGGGCCTGTGGATGCCCTCTTCCGTCACGGAGGAGGACGTGCTAAAGCTGCGGGAGGCCAAGTACCTGACTTATGAGATTTCGCACAGGTTGCCTGCCGAAGGGCAGGTCATCCCCACCCCCGAGCCCGGCGAGTATGTTGTTTTTGTATCCCACCTCCGTCGGGGTTTAGGCTTCCCGACGGATCCTTTTGTGAGAGGGCTCATGTTTTACTATGGGTTGGAATTCCACGATTTGGCTCTGGAGTCCATCCTCCACATCTCCGCATTCATCGTCATCTGCGAAGCCTTCCTCCGCGTCACCCCTCACTTCGGCCTGTGGCTGAAGACCTTCAATGTGGCGCCGAAGATGATCGGGGGGCGTCAAGCGGAGTGCGGCGGGGCGGCCATCAGTAGGAGGGCCGATGCCCCGTGGCCCGCAGGCTCCTTCCAAGAGAAGCTCGGCTTGTGGCAGCAAGAGTGGTTCTATATCACCGTTCCGAGGGGCCGCAAACAAAAGCCGCCGCCTTTATTCCGCCCGGGACCTCCACAACGGATGATGTCGTGGGTCAACCAAGGTCTGAACTGGGGGCTGTCAAAGGACGTGCCCCTACTGCAGGGCCGGATTCGAGATCTCCAGGCGAGGGAGATCGATCTGGTCGTGGTGATGCAGGTTATGCTGATCAGGCGTCACTTGCCCTGCAAACGCCGTCCTCTCCGACTATGGGAATTTAATCCGAAGGGACCAAGGATTCTTCAACACTTCATGGGTATGACACCCCTGGAGATGTACAAGTTATTCTTCGGATCACAAGAGGCGCGTCCGGAATTGACCGAGGATGCTGGCCTAAGCTGCAATCGCCCGGATACTCAAGTAAGTAGTTCCAAGTCCGGACATACCGTTTGTTTGCCTTTCGATGATTCGCCTTATGACCAACTTCCTTCTACACAGGAGTGGATAGCGGAAGCAAAATTGATATGGTGTCCGGCCCCCCTCCCCGAGACCGCGCCGGATTCCGTGCTGGTCCGGATGCTTGAGGTTGCGCCTTCAGAGGAAGGCGAAGGGGAGAGCAAGAAAGCTACTGCCTCGCCTAAGGAGGCTCTTGAAAGAGGGGGGATCGAGAATCCCTCCCTCCAAGGGGAGAAGAGGACTGCCTCTGAGGACACGGGGGCAAAAGCCCCTAAACGGGGGAAGAAATCTTCGCCAGAGGGTCCTGCTTCCGGGGAGGCCCCGGCCGCACAATCTCCCTTAAAGAATCGGCCCTCCAATGAGCCGTAAGTAGAAATAAAGGAGTTTTATAATAAGGGACATCCCTTTTTGTGCTTCTGAGGATAACTAAAGTTTTTACCTTGTAGTTCGGATCTCCGTCCTTCGCAAATGAGCTCGTCTTCGGGGGACCTTCGTCCGGAGATGATGGAGAGCGATATGCCTCCGTCCGGGGCGCCGTCGGATAGGGCGGACGAGCCTGAAGTGTCGTCGCGGAGGGAGCCCCCGGGTTTGGCGAAACCGGATAGTTCGGCGCCAACTGGTGTTCGGCTGAAGGATCTGCTTGAGAAGGCGTCTATCTCAGAAGATCACCATGCATTGATGAGTGTGGTGATTGAAAGGATTTCATCCGCCGAAGGCGGGTTGCGTAATGCCGCCAGGAGTTTGCTGGCGGGGTTTGAGGTACGTAAAAATGACACCTCTTTTAACAGTTTTGCATATAGAATGCGCCCTGTATAGATAGTAGCCCCTGAGACTCGGTAGGTTGTCGAAATCGACAGCGTGCCGAGGATCAAAATCACAGGTTTAAATTTCCGCCGTGCCGATGCAGGTGGCGGGTCGTCCGGGGGCCAGCCGGACTGATGGAGTTGCTGAACTAAAGCGGCAACTCGCTGTTGTGGATGCGGACATCACACTGATCAACAGGCGACTTGATGAGTCGCAAGGTAAGTGTTTCTGTGCGGTTACTTGGTAAGGGGGCTGAAGCCAGCTCCTTACAACATGTGTGTGAAATGCAGATAGTGCCGCTGCTGTGGAGAGCCTTCGGGCCGAACTTTCTCAAGCCAAGGAGCAGGCCAGAAGGAGTAATGCGGCGGCCTCAAGGGCGGCCGAGGAGTTAGCGGCCAAAAGGGCCGCACACTGCCGAAGTAGGGAGGAGATGGCCGAAATGGCCATGAAGTTAAAAGATGCTACCGACCGTAATGAGGCTCTTGGGAAGGAGCGCCTAGCGGGGCAAGAAGACCTGGAGAAGGCCACCGCCGAAGCCAAGGATGCCCGCTCTGCAATGCGGGCTATAAAGGAAGAGTTGCGCCAGGCCGGAGAAATTGTAGCTGGCAAGCCTTTTCTGCTGCGCCGAAGGTTTACGGACCCAAAGTATGCTCAGCTGGGCCAACTGTGGGGTCCAGAGGACCCTTTTATGGACTTAGCAGCGAGTGCAGCGGAAGCCATTGTGCATTTTTGAAGCCAGAAGGATCACAAGACGAAAGAGCTGTTTTGGTCTCAATTCCATAGTCCGGAGTGTTCACTTCCGCTGACCGACCGTTTGGCCGAGTGGGCTGAGCTAAATAGGTTGTCCGGGCTTGCTATGACGGATATAGTGACCCATGTCTGGCCGGATAGGCCCAAGCCGAAGAGTTACTTTGGCTTATTGCAGCAATTTCTTGGAGCGGTGCCGCATATCAAGGCAATGAAGCGGCCGGCCTGCATAGAGGGTGCGCGGATGGCATTCGCCCGTGTGAAGACACATTGGACAGAGATGGATGCCACCGCTGTTGCGACCCCGGGTTCGGACGATAACCGGTTACCCGCCGAGCACTATTTTGGCGAAGTGCTGCGTGGTGCTCGTGTAATAGAGTCGCAGTGCTAAAAAAATGTTACGTTCGAATGAACATTTTTATGATGTAAGCGCCTTTTAGACTTGTGCGTTCAAGTAATAGAATATCTCCTATGCGGCCGTTCATGTATACGTGTGTATAACCTGAAAGATGGCAGTCGTCGGCTTCAGCCCCCACGCACAAGGTGCGGGGGTGTTCGCAAAAAATAGCGTGTTTTCACACTTAATCCGACGTCTCGGTCCTGTAAAGGAGGTGGTAGCATAGCAAACGAGGCAACCGCACTATAATGCTTTATCACTTTCACTTAGCCATGGAGTTCGGGGGTGGGGCTACGACATAGCCCCTGGGGGCACCGCGCTCTCCGAATTTGGGGCGCGTATGTGCCTGACCGGGAAACGACCCTTCGTCAAAGCGGAGGAATTCTAAACATTCCCATGGTCGATCGAGTGGTTGACCAGTCTCTCGCTGTATCATGATAGTCAGTTTTCGGCTTTCTCTACTGAGGTGCTCGCCCAGCCGAACTGGGGCACAATCGCAGTAGTTCTCCTGGAGCCGGTTAGCCGATGATACGGAACGTAAGGCAGCAAAACACAGGAGCCGGGCAAACCCAACATTTGACCAAAGACATGATTCGGAGCTGATGCATATAAGGCCTAACTCGAGACGCCGAACACTCCCGAAGGTGTTCGGTCTTTACAATAGCGGGCAAAACAATGCCCTAAGCCCCTTGTGTCCAGGTACGGGCAAGTTCTTCTAGAGCGGCCGATGCCAAAACGCCAGTCTCCACTCTGGTTATAATGAGAAACCAGGGGAATATAGCAACAAGAGACAGTAAGAAAGGTTTACGTAGGGTCTTAGTCTGAAAAGAGTCCTTGCAACGGGTCCCTACTGCACGTCCGCGCCTGTGTCTCTGTTGTGCCGTATCCTGGACGGGTGTGCACGCTGTTCATCTGTAAAAAGAGAGGAACTTAGTTTGAAAAGAGATCGTGCGAGAAAGTGCATAAAAAATTGAAATATAGATTAATAAAGCTGAGCCTATGCTAGCTCATTATGGCTTATATGTACAAACCCTTGTGAAGGGGTGTGCGGCTAGGTAGCCCCTAGCTTATGTATTCCGGACTCGTCCAGCCGTGTCCGGGGTCTCAGGCGACCTTTTAATGAAATGATGCCACGTCGACTGGGCATTTTAAGCGTAAGAGACGCGTAATGTGATATTGCATTGAAGCGGACAAAAGCTTCACGTCCCAGTAGTGCTTGATAGCAACTTTTGAATGGGGCGACATGAAATGTTAGCTTTTCTCGTCGGAAGTTGTCAGGTGACCCGAACATAACTTCTAGTAATAAAGAACCAGTGCACCTGGCGTAAGGGCCTGGCGCCACTCCTTTGAAGGAAGTGCGGCTATGTCGAATTGTAGTAGGGTCTATCCCCATCCTGCGGATTGTGTCCGGATATAGCAGGTTTAAGTCACTGCCGCCGTCCATCAAAACCTGCGTGAATTGCAGTCCGTCTATTATGGGATCCAATATCAGGGAAGTCTATCCTGCGTTCCGGATACTTCTGGACTAATCCAGATGGTCGAAATTGATTGGTTTTGACATCCCATCTCGGTGTTCCGCTGGGGTGGACCGTGCGACACTTGTCTTAGCGAGTGCCGTGTTGGTTTTCCGTACTATCACATGAAGTGAGTTTACTGTTTTGACTTCTTGTGGGAAAGTCTTTTGACTTCCGGTGCTCTGCTGGTGGGGTTCGTCATCGTCCTCGCTTGGCGCATCGAGCCCCTTGTGTCCGGCGTTGAGTCTGCCGGACTGTTTAAAAACCCAACAATTTCGGTTGGTATGGTTTGCAGGCCTTCCGGAGGTACTGTGGATTTGACATATCCGATCTAAAATTTTGTTTAAATTTGATAGCTCGTCGTTGTTGTCCTTAAGAGGCAATGTTTTATTGTTCGGCCGCGAGCTTTTGAATCCGGCGTTGACCGCCGTGCCCTTTGGGCTTTTTTCTTTATTCCAGCGCTGATCTTTCCTGCGCCGTGATTTTCCGTTTCCATCTCTGATCTCGGATGTACTCGGGTCACTGGTGCTGCATCTTGCTATCCAGCTGTCTTCTGCTGCGCAAAAGCGCATCATGAGGCTTGTTAGCGCGGCCATTGTTCCTGGCTTCTCTTGGCCGAGGTGTCTGGCGAGCCATTCGTCTCGGACGTTGTGTTTAAAAGCTGCTAAGGCTTCCGCGTCCGGACAGTCGACTATTTGGTTCTTTTTGGTAAGGAACCTGTTCCAGAATTTGCGCGCTGACTCTCCGGGCTGTTGGGTTATATGACTCAGATCGTCTGCATCCGGAGGGCGGACATAAGTCCCTTGAAAATTTTCTCTAAACGCGTCCTCAAGCTCTTCCCAACTTCCAACAGTGTTTTCTGGGAGGCTTTTGAGCCAATGCCGAGCTGGCCCTTTGAGCTTGAGGGGTAGGTATTTTATGGCGTGGAGATCATCTCCTCTAGCCATGTGAATGTGTAGTATGTAATCTTCTATCCAGACTCCTGGGTCTGTTGTGCCGTCGTATGCCTCTATGTTTATGGGTTTAAACCCTGCTGGAAATTCACGATCCAGCACCTCATTAGTAAAACATAGCGGGTGTGCGGCGCCCCTGTATTTGGGTGTGCCACTGTCTTCGAACACTTGTCGTGTTGTGTTACTTCCTGGGGCCCTCCTTTTTGGCCCGTAGATGGACCTAGTTGGGCCGTCCGTTTTCCCAGGATCATAAGTCGGCTTGTGTGCGGCGCCGCTTGTCGCTTTTGGCCTGTCATCTGGCCGTCTATCCGGCCAGGCGGCCTCTTTATTTTTTGACTGTGAGGGCTCTATGGCTTCCTCGTCAAATTCTGGCAGCAGCTTGCGCTTCGGGTAGCTCTTTGTTTGATGGCCATTGCCATATTTGTCTGCGGTCTTGAGTATTTTGCTCCACTTTATTTTGAGTATGTCTTCCGCTGTTTTGAGCTTCCGTTTTTCCTTCTTCAAACTTCTTGCAGTGGCGACGAGTCTTTTGTGAAGGTTCTTATGCTCCGCTGGTGTGTCCGGACTGTTGATTGCTCCGTGAAGGGGTTGATTATCCGGTTCGTCCTGTTCGGATGGTTGCTTGGTTTTATGTTCGTCGTCCGCTGGTTTGCCCTGCTCTATCGCTGGGTTGTTAGGAATGCTGCTTTGATCGAGGCGGGACTTAGGGCGGCGTCTATGTCGCTGTTTTGGTTGTTTATCGGCGGGATTATCCTCTGCCGCTTCCCGGTGTTCCTCGTTATCGCTTCCCTTTGGGGTGTCCACCATATATATGTTATGTGACGAGGTGGCCTTCCAGTGCCCTGTAGGCGCTGGTTTTTGATAGTCTCCGGCATCGTCGTCCATACCGTCGATGTCTTCGGAGTCGTGGTTGAGTACGTCGGTTAGATCGTCGACGGTGGCTACGAAGTGGGTGGTGGGTGGGATCTGAATTTCTTCATTGTCCGCGTCCCGACCATCCTAGCCGTAGTTCGGCCAGGGCTCTCCGGATAGTGAGAGATGCTTCAGCGAATTTAAGATATTACCGAAGGGTGAGTGCTGAAAGATGTCCGCAGCGGTGAATTCCATGATCGGCGCCCAATCGGATTCGACTGGCAGGGGCGCAGGAGGTTCGAAGTCCGGCAGGGAGTCCGGCACCTCGGAGTCATGAGCCTTATGCGGGACAAGGTAAGTGTTTGGCTCCATCGCCGTAGAAGTTGCAGCTCCCGAGGCGGTGTCCAGCCATCCGTCCTCGATCTGAGCGATCGGCTCCGGACTAGGGGTCGGAGCGGATTCGTGTGCGGCCTCCAAGGTGCTGTCCGGCGGCAGAGTTAGGTCATGCCCATCGTGATAGTGCGGCACGCTCGGCTGTGGCTTAGATCCATCGAAGATCAAGTCCCCGCGGATATCGGCCGTGAAGTTTAGGCTTCCAAACCTGACCTGACGGCCAGGGGGGTAGCTTTCGATCTGCTCCAGATGGCCAAGTGAGTTGGCCCGCAGTGCGAAGCCGCCGAATACGATGATCTGTCCGGGGAGAAAAGTCTCACCCAGGACTACGTCGTTGTCGATTTAAGAGGCCATCAAGCCTATCGGTGACGACACAGAGGAACTCTCAATGAAAGCACCAATGTCGGTGTCAAAACCGGTGGATCTCGGGTAGGGGGTTCCGAACTGTGCGTCTAGGCGGATGGTAACAGGAGACAAGGGACACGATGTTTTACCCAGGTTCGGGCCCTCTTGATGGAGGTAAAACCCTACGTCCTGCTTGATTGATATTGATATTGTGGATGTTTACAAGAGTGGATCTACCACGAGATCAAGGAGGCTAAACCCTAGAAGCTAGCCTATGGTATGATTGTGATGGTTGTTGTTGTGTCCTACGGACTAGAGCCATCCGGTTTATATAGACACCGGAGAGGGCTAGGGTTACATAGAGTCGGTTACAATGGTAGGAGATCTACATATATGTATCGCCAAGCTTGCCCTCCACGCCAAGGAAAGTCCCATCCGGACACGGGACGAAGTCTTCAATCTTGTATCTTCATAGTCTTGGAGTCCGGTCGATGATGATAGTCCGGCCGGTGATAGTTCGGCTGATGATGGTAGTCCGGCTATCCGGACACCCCCTAATCCAGGAATCCCTCAGTCAGCCTGGCTCTGATACCAAGTTTGTCAGGACCGGATTTTCGGGATATCAATTTCCCAGAAAATGGCCCTTGTGCTCACCAGCCCCAGGATCACTGTTAGCTGATGAGGCACCAAGCTTGACACAGAAACTCCAAGCAAAGCACATAATGTGTAGTACAAGACCATTCTGGCCTATGAGTACAACAAATGGTTTCTAGTGGCTGATGGCGGAAGCGGTTTGTGGTCTTTCAGCGTCTATGGGACTTCATTTCCCACAGGAACAGCTGACCTGGATAACTCCTATCTTCGGGAGGCTGCTATCACCATTGCTTAGGTTCCGGGGCTATCATCGCAACGCTCCTCTCCAAGCAAGAAATCTGGCCAAGACAATAGCAAGGGACAAGCCAGTGAGTACTTTGAATGTACTCGCAAACATTATGAACACGGTTATAATATAACAAATGATATCATGCTCTGAAATATTCTATGATCACCATGTCAGTCACGAAATAAAAATCCATGATCCACGCAAGTAGGTTGTTCATATAAAACATGAATATGTAATCAGAGAATGAAAATAGAATGCACCCATCGGGTGTCTGAAGCGACACCTCGAAAGGATAATAATATAAAGCATGCCTCAGTCGGGCGTCTGAGCGACACCACATAAAGGGCTTACAAAGTAAAGAAATACAAGCATGCCACAGTCGGGCGTCTCAGCGACACCACATAAAGGGCTTATAAAAATAACAAGCAGGCCATAGTCGGGCGTCTGTGCGACACCACATAAAGGGCTTATAAGAAAATAATCACAGTGAATATCCAGGAGGTAGAACCGTCCCAGGGATACTCAATAATAATATAAAGGGTTAGTCCATAATAATCATAATCATCATAAGTCACAAGTCATGATCCATGTTCTGGTTTAGCAGTTTCTCCTCCGAAGACCGACACTTGACCCATCCTAAACTGTAGTCCTTAACCATGGACACGGCTATTTGAATAGATATGATCTCTGCAGAGGGTGTACTCTTTACCCACGAGTAATGGATTCCTTTAGTCCATCGGGACTAATTCCATTTACGGTCTTTTAATTGAAAACACACCTGACCCGCACACACCAGCTTAACTTACTGGTGTCTGGAATCACCCACAACACCTGTCAAGCAAAACTCTAAGTGGGGAGGCTACAACCTCGATTAACATGGGATCAAATTTATACCGCGCGCTACTAAGGGGTGCCCCGCTCTCGGTCCCAACCGGAAACACCCATGTCCCCAGACCAGGTGGCCTGCCTACCGGATGCAGTCGGTATCTTCCACCATGGCTTCTCTGTATGGTGTGTGCCAAGAAAGGGGTTGAGAATTTACTGAACTGTACCCTACCTGCGGCAGGGACAAGTGGTAGTACGAAACAAGTATGGGGGTTACTGGAACAAGACTCGATCAATGGTCGACTCAGGAGATTTAAGTATTCCCTGCATGATTAGCATAACAAATGTATTTTCAACCAACAGACAGAATCACCACTCATCACACCTCATCATGCCATACCGGACACAACCGTCTCAACGAGGAACTAGAGACAAGCTCGTGTCTACCCAAGACAAAGACTTTCCCGGCTTCCTTCCTATATGCATGAAAAGCATACGCGGGCAATTACTATCACAACGTATCAAATTTCAGTTGCACGAAATCATCAATATGCACTTATGAGTATGTTCATATCATCACATAAAATAACGAAAACTCCGAGACAAGGGGTGTTGTAACCATATCAAACAACTCACGACAATATTATGCCAGGGTTTAGAATGCTTGCCTTCAAGTTGTGGAGAGGCATGGTGCATTCCAAAAAGTTTGAAAGTTTTCTTCTTCTTCAAAATCCTATTTTTGAAAATATTCAAATTAACCCATAGTTTCAAAACAGTACAAAAAAGTTGTCTAGAAATTTTTCAAATAAATATGAAAATAAACTAGACAAAATTTGAGAAAGGTAGGAAAAAGAATCAACTCATTTGGAGTTATATTTAAAAAGTTATAGCCAGTCAAAGTTTAGTCAAATTTCTGTTTTTAAATAAAACAGAAAAAGAAAAACGTTTTGAAATAAAAACACGTCGAAGATGTACTCCGGATTTATGCCTCCACTTACGCCAGCGTGACCGGCGCTGGGTCACTGACAGTGGGTCCCTTGGGCGCACTGGTCAGGTTTGATCGGTCGCCCCCGCCTCCTTCCTCCTTTGTTCGGACAGAGGCGGGGCTCCGGTGATCGATGCCAGTGATTGGCGGCTCCTCACGGGCTCCGGAGGGCAGGGATGGATCCACGGGTCCAGGGCGGTCCTCCCGGTGGTCGAGAGGGTGGCGGGGACGGAGGGAGTCACCGGCGGCGAGCTTCGCGGTGGACGGCGGCTTATGGAGAATTAGGGCTTCATGATATGGTGGCTCCCCGTCGAAGGTGAGGGTTTGGGCGGCTCCGCAAGATCGAGGGGAAGAGGATGGTGGCTCTGTATGGGCGGGGAGGCCTTTCTTGCGACGAAATGGACCGGAGGGCAGCGGCGGCCGAACTGGCCGGAGACATGGAAGAAAGCTTCCCACTGTCGATTGCTAGCCGTGGGGGTTTTAGGGGGTTGGCTTGAGGTTGCCTGAGGGCCTAGGCGAGCTTGGGGTTTCCTTTTATAGGCGTCTGAGATCGGTTCCGTGGCAGCCAGGGATAAGCTTGTCGGTGAACCGCCATTCTGAAGCTGCAGGGCGACGTGGCGGTGACGCGAGCTAGCGGACGAGCTTGTGTACGAGATCGAGCTGTTCTAGGGGCAGTTGGCGCGCTGGAGTGGCTTGGGCAGAGCCGTCCAGGCTAGTAGCCTGCTATGGTCGGCCGCTTGTTGCCACAGCCGACCTGACGACGGCGCTGTGGGGCTCTAGGGACGGCTCTGCGGCGAGGGAGGAGGCGGGCGTGTTGGCTGTGAGTGGGGAAGGGCCAGAACGAGCGCGGGGAGGCGGCAGTGAGACGCGGCGGTTCGATGCGCGTGCGTGCAAAACATGCGCTCTGGGCACGCCCAGCACACGCACACGAGGTGTTCGGCAAAATGCCAATGCTTCCCAGGAGGCTTGGGTGGTTCTGGGGATTAACAAGTCTAGGTTAGAGTCATCTAGGAACTTGGTGGACATGCTGGTTAGGCCATTAGGGCAACTTCATAATGCAAGTCCATAAGCATGCCAAAACTGGCCATGCTCCTAACCTGTTCGATGAAATGCCAAGTGCATCTAGGCATCACTTGGGGTGGCCAAAAACTCCAGACCAGTGTCTCTTTAGATGTTAAAGAGGGTGGCAAGGTTAGTTTGTCAAAAACAAAAACTTGTTAGTGTAAGTTTTTGAGAAAACCAATTCTGGACAGAGGGAAAATGGCATTATTGTATGTACTTAAAATCCTCCAATGGGACCAACCTCCTGAACTTAAGGTTTTGGTAGAGTGGCCTCTAAGCAGGAGAAAGATCATGGGCACTAGAGCAAAACAAAATAGAGTTGCAGTAGAAAATGCCAAACTGGACCAGAGAGCAAAAGAGGATGGTTTGCTCAAATTTTTCAAAGGACACCAGTGGATTTTTGCATAAAGCTGAATAATATACTCCTACTGACCTCCCCAAATTTTGGTGGAATTTTTAAAAGAATATTTAAATAGGTTGTAGTGAAAAAGTGCAATTTGGACCAGATTTGAAAACTTGGTGTACAGCTCAAAATCTCCAAATGCTAAAAGATCTTTTTGCATAAAAGTGATTTAGGGACATCATATGTCATCCCCATTATTTGGTGGGATTTAAAAAAAGATTTATCAAAGGGTTGTAGTGCAAAAGAGACTCTAAAGCTGGTGAAAGATCATTTTTAAAAGAAATAAAGCTCAGAAATAAAGCTGGTGCAACTATCCCTAGGTGGTTTTGGTAATTCATAACAACATATAGCTCATTGAGCTAATGCTATTCCAAGACCATTATTTCAGGAAAGCTCAATGAATGGCATGGCATGGATGATGAAAGTGGACCCCTCAAAATATCAAGGACAAAGGATTGGCTCAAGCTCAAAAGCTCAAGACTCCTCATATTACATTTTAGTGATCCAAGATCACATTGAGTCTATAGGAAAAGCCAATATTATCAAGGAGGGATGAGGTGTTGCTTAATGAGCCTCTTGCTTCAAGTGCTTAGTGATATGCTCCAAATACCCTCAACTAGTTTCTCACATCCTCATATGACCTAAACCCAAAGTCAAAATCGGTCACACCGATTCTTCCTATCCGGCGCCACTAAGTTCAAATGTCATAGCCACTGCCACAAACCCTAGGCAAATCGGTCTCACCGAGATGGGATTGTAACTCTGTTTCCCTTCGTAATGTTTCGGTCTAACCGAAGTGAGCGATCGGTCCCACCGAGATTGCAATGTAAACTCTCTGTTTCCCTTTTGTTACATTTCGGTCTCACCGAAATGAGTGAATCGGTCCCACCGAGTTTACCTGACCAACTCTCTGGAAAGCTCATTACCAAAGTCGGTCTCACCAAGTTTGTGTAATCGGTCCTACCGAGATTATGTTATGCCTAACCCTAACCATATCGGTCCTACCAAGTTGCATGTCGGTCCCACCGAAAATCCTAACAGTCACTAGGTTTATCAAATCGGTCTGACCGAGTCTGTTGAATCGGTCCCACCGAGTTTGGTAAATTGTGTGTAATGGTTAGATTTTGTGTGGAGGCTATATATACCCCTCCACCTCCTCTTTATTCATGGAGAGAGCCATCAGAACAAACCTACACTTCCAACTTACCATTTCTGAGAGAGAACCACCTACTCATGTGTTGAGGCCAAGATATTCCATTCCTACCATATGAATCTTGATCTCTAGCCTTCCCCAAGTTGCTTTCCACTCAAATCTTCTTTCGACCAGATCCAAATCCTATGAGAGAGAGTTGAGTGTTGGGGAGACTATCATTTGAAGAACAAGAGCAAGGAGTTCATCATCAACGCACCATTTGTTACTTCTTGGAGAGTGGTGTCTCCTAGATTAGCCAGGTGTCACTTGGGAGCCTCCGACAAGATTGTGGAGTTGAACCAAGGAGTTTGTAAGGGCAAGGTGATTGCCTACTTCGTGAAGATCTACCGCTAGTGAGGCAAGTCCTTCGTGGGCGATGGCCATGGTGGGATAGACAAGGTTGCTTCTTCGTGGACCCTTCGTGGACTCGCGCAACCGTTACCCTTCGTGGGTTGAAGTCTCCCTCAACGTGGATGTACGATAGCACCACCTATCGAAACCACGACAAAAACATCTGTGTCTCCAATTGCGTTTGAATCCTCCAAACCCTTCCCTTTACTTTCTTGAAAGTTGCATGCTTTAATTTCTGCTGCTCATATACTCTTTGCATGCTTGCTTTAATTGTGTGATGATTGCTTGACTTGTCCCAAGATAGCTAAAATCTGCCAAACTCTAAAATTGGGAAAAGGTTAAGTTTTTAATTGGCCAAGTAGTCTAATCACTCTCCTCTAGACATACTTCAAGGTCCTACAAGTGGTATCAGAGCTTTGGTCTCCATTTGCTTTAATTTCCATAGCTTTTGGTGGTCATAGCCTTGGTTTCACAACCTAGGAGAGTATGGCGTCTAGCGAGGGAAATTATCACCGTAGAGGTCCTTACTTTGATGGTACTAATTTTGCTAGTTGGAAACATAAGATGAAAATGCATATTCTCGGACATAACCCCACCGTTTGGGCAATTATTTGTATTGGCTTGCAAGGTGAATTCTTTGATGCAAGAGAGCCGAACCATGAAGCTAATGCGGATGAATTGAAGATGCTGCAATACAACGCTCAAGCTTGTGATATCATCTTCAACGGATTGTGCCCCGAAGAATTCAACAAAATCAGCCGTCTTGAGAATGCAAAGGAAATTTGGGATACTTTGATTGATATGCATGAAGGTACTGACTCCGTCAAGCAATCCAAGCTGGATGTGCTCCAAAGTCAGATTGACAAGTTCAAAATGAAGGATGGTGAAGGTGTCGCTGAAATGTACTCTAGGCTTGCTCTTATCACAAATGAGATTTCCGGCTTAGGGAGTGAAGATATGACCGACAGATTCATCATCAAGAAGATCCTAAGAGCATTGGATGGAAAGTATGATACCGTGTGCACATTGATCCAAATGATGCCAAATTACAAAGATCTCAAGCCAATGGAAGTCATTGGAAAAATTGTTGCTCATGAGATGTCACTCAAGGATAAGGAGGAACTTCACAACAAGTCAAGTGGTGCTTATAAAGCCTCATGTGAAGCCCCCACATCATCAAGTGAGAAACAAACCTTCAATGAATAATTGAGCTTAATGGTGAAGAATCAACAAATTCTACAAGAGTAGAAGCAAGGAAAGAAGCTCTAAGTCAAGGTCCTATAATGACAAAAGATCTTCTAGTCGAGAGCGCAATTGCTACAATTGTGGGAGACCCGGACACTATTCCAATGAGTGTACGACACCCTACAAAAGAAGAGAAGAATCTCCAAAAAGAAGAAGCAAAAGAGAAGAATCACCATCAAGAGAGAGGAGGATTAGAGATGATCGTTATGAACGAAGACCCTCACGGAGAAGCAAGGATTCGGAAAGGAAGGACAAGTCATCAAGGAGCTACACAAAACGAAGACATCAAGCTCATGTTGGTAAATGGGTATCCGGCTCTGACTCTGACAATCACTCCGAGAGAAGCTATCACTCCGAGAGAAGCTATCACTCCGACTCCGAATATACTCAAGATGAAGGTGTTGCCGGTCTAGCACTTGTGTCAACCAACTCCTACGACATATTTGACTCACCAAATGAAGGAACTGGAAGATGCTTCATGGCCAAAGGACCAAAGGTAACACATCCCGAGTATGTTGATTTCAATAGTGATGAAGATGACTTGCTAGGTGATGATGATTTACTTGTTGACAACTCTAGTGTTGAATACTATGATGAAACATCAATTAATCATGCTAATCAAGATAAAACAAATGACAATGATAAGGAGAAGATTGAGCTTCTAACTAAAGAACTAAACACTCTTAAGTTAGCTCATGAAACTATCTTCAAAGATCATCAAGAACTTTTAAGGGCTCATGAGAAGTTACGTTTTGAAAAGCTCAATCTTGAGCAAGAGCATGAGTTCTTAAAAGCAATCAATGATGATCTCCGTAAGAAAAGTTCTTCTTACATTGCCAAGCGTTTACTCTTATCTACTTACATTCCTCAAGTCAAGTCTAGTAACAAGTACAAGAAAGATCCTTCCTCTAGTAGTAACAATAATAATGCCAAATCGAATATTGTTGCTTCTAGTAGTTCTCTTGATTCCACTAATGATTCTCTTAGCCAAGTTACACTTGAGCAAGAAAATAGCTTATTGAAGGGAATTATAGAGAAAGGTGTTTACAAGAGCCTTGCCGGGAGTAAGCAATTCGAGAAAATTGTACGCAAGCAAGGAAGGCACCGGAAGAATCAAGGTGTTGGTTTTGAACGAAAGTTCAATGCCAATGGAGTTGAGTGGGAAGAAGATCAATACCCCAAGACGAAGTTTGTTCCTCAACAAGAGAAGTATGATCCTACTTCCTTCATGGGAACACAATCTCAAGATGATCTTCCACCACAAGACCACAAGAACAAAGGAAAGGACAAGCTTCAAGAGGAGATTGATGCATTTGAAGAAGCACCTAAGGCCTTGGTCAAGTGGGTTCCCAAGACTACTTCAAGTTCTACTTCATCAAGTATGACTACAACTCCAAGGATTCCCATCAAGATGATGTGGATCCCGAAGAAGGAGAACTAGAGAGTTCTTGAGGGTGACTCCGCCAACATTCTTCACTCATATCATTATGGCAAGGACAAGTGCAATCAACTTTCACATCTTGCACTAGTTCAAGGAGTCACAAACCCTCATGTTGGTAAGGCAAGGGACAAGGTAACCTAATGATTTCATGGACATCATCTTGTGTGTGCTTCACTCTATGTCCATGGATATACTTGTTTGTTCCTTGTGGGACTAACCCATGTAGGTATGTTGAAAGTGCAACTCACTCCAAAGGATTGCTCCAAATGATCTACATCAACATTGAGCACCCACATCTTCAACACCTACATGAAGTCATCATCGACAAAACCCAAGGTTAGTTCATCCCTCTAAAAGGGTATCTCACATCTAGGGGGAGCTTAACTCTAAGAATTGAGTCAAAGCAACTCTAATGGCATGAACACATCAATGCATTATGTAAAAGTGGTAACCCCACTTGAGCTTAAACGATGAGTATGACCTATGATCAAATGTTCTCATTTGACTCCTAAGTCAATATACTCATATATAGATGACCTAGTCATCGCCAATTGTTTGATAGATGATAGAATTGGTTGTGCATGCTTTGCCACATATTTCATTTGCCATCTTATTGTGTGAGCATGTTGGTTGCATATTTTACTCATTCGAGGACATCCACTTGTTGTTTTGATTGATTGGGTTCTTTTTCTTTTGCCAAGTGGATGGACAACAATGCCTAAGAACCTTCTCTAGCTATCTATGCTTTTCTCGTCTCAAACTCTATTCATGCTACATCACAAAATTTGGTCAAGTCAGATTCGAACCACTCTGTGTGAGGAGCACTCAGAGTCCCTGATTCGTCATAGACTTAAACTTCCAAAACTTCTTTGTGATTCTCGGTCTGACCGATTCCTCCATTTCGGTCCTACCGAGATCACTAAGTCGATCTAGGTTTTCAATCTCGGTGCAACCGATTTGAACTTTTCGGTCACACCGAGTTACTGTAACTGTACACAGTTATGCATCTCGGTGCCACCGAGTTGTTCCACTCGGTCACACCGATAGTGTCGGGCTATATATACTCACGGGCAAAAATTTGGAAATTTCTCCGAACCTCTTCGCCCGCGCAATAGCTCACTCTGCCTCCAGGGTCTCCAGATCGTCTCCTCGTCGCCAGCCGCCTCCTGTCGCAGGTCTTCGCCGCCGTCAACGGAATTCACCCCCGCCGTTGCCGCCATAGCGAGTTCATCGCCGAGCTAGGGTATGGACTCGATCACTGTGCTATCCTCGTCTGATTCCTAGCACATTGTGTTCTCTATGATTCTTGCCACGAGTGAAACACTCCTATCTAGTCAATATAATCCTTAAAAAAGATGCGATTTGAAAATTTAGGGTTAGGTTTCCGCCGAAACCATCTCGGACCCACCGAGTTGAAAAACTCGGTGACGGTGTCCTGGACTAGGGGGTACTCACCACGTCATCTCCCGATCTGTTAGATTGGGCCGAGGACCCCCATGGCCGTATACTCATGGGCCAGTCCGGTCAGCTGCTGCATACAAGGAAGATTCTGCAAGACTTGGCGATCAAGACAAGGACTCCTTCCCCACCGGCGTATTCCGCTAGGACTCTTGTTATCCTAGGCCTCTGGTGCATTATATAAACCAAGGCCGGGCTAGTCGATAGAAACGAACAACAATCATACCATAGGCTAGCTTCTAGGATTTAGCCTCTCTGATCTCGTGGTAGATCAACTCTTGTACTACCCATATCATCAATATTAATCAAGCAGGACTAAGGTTTTACCTCCGTCGAGAGGGCCCGAACCTGGATAAAAACATCGTGTCCCTTGTCTTCTGTTACCATCCGCCTAGACGCACAGTTCGGGACCCCCTACCCGAGATCCGCCGGTTTTCACATCGATATTGGTGCTTTCATTGAGAGTTCCGCTGTGTGTTCGACAAAGGGTCGATGGCTCGCCTGCAGATCAACTGTGACTTCGGCATCTTCGTCACCAGCTCGGCTGGTCACCTTGGTCCGACCAAGGACTGCGCCTTGCCTCCGATCGTCATGTTCAGATGAGGGCCTTCATTAGCATCAGCTCCAATCTCTATCAAGATCACGTAGGAATCATCCAGGAAGCTCGGGGGCTCAACGTCAACATTGCCCTCGGGCGACCGTGCTGTTTTTCTGGACAACAAACTTGTATCCGCCGTCACCGCCTCCTCGAGCATTGGTTTGACGATTGCTTCGGTGGAATAGTGCGGAATTACGTCTACAACAGCCACGCTAAATTTCGTCGAGTTCCGATGGAGGAATCTCCGACATTCTATGATATACCGGAGCCCTGTCAAATCTGGACGAGAATCTGGACGAGTTTAGGGCGTGGTGTCCAGCTTCTAGCTCAGATGTCCTTTGGAAGATCCAATCGTTGATTAGCTGCGTAATTCCTATATCTACCACCTCCCAAAATTTCAGCTCGATCCGACCGTCCAAACTTCGGGAACCTTCCGATTAGTGCATCACTTTTCGGATCTGTTTTCTGCGCGAAAACGAATCCGACCCGAGTTCGTCTTTTTTATGAACGGGAATTCGGACATCCTTTTTGAAGGAAGTTTTGTATGGGGTATCGTGTTTTGTTCCTGAACACATCCCGCTAACCTCAAATCTTTTGAACATGATCTTCAACATCATGCTGGTGTCAAACCAGTCCGGCAATATTGCTCCATGGCTGCCGACCTACACTAGACACGTCGTCACTTTGTTGAGCCGCGCTCAACTTCTTCGGATCATCATCTCGGCAAGCCCAACAAGAGTCCGGCATCACGAAGGATAAATTATCACCAACATCGCCGCCCCACAGATTACACGAAGCGGGCACACCTGCATTGCCGCACGGTCACTTCATCAAGCCAGCATCGACCACGTCACGACCTGCATCGGCAGGGCCGCACTGTTGCTTTTTCAAGCTGGTGTCCATCACGCCGACCTACTTCGACTCATTGGCTGACACCAAGGCTTCATCATGTTAGCTGGACCTGGGGCTTCATCATCTCTTCATCAACCTACTCCGGAGACTTCGACGTCGCTGGCCGACCAACTCCGTCACGTTAGCTGGACCGAGGGTTGTGCCTCGACGAGCCAACCTTTGCCAGCATCGCCATGCTGTTGCTTTATCGCCCATCAGGCGATAGGTGTGCGGATCAAGTCCCAATTTTGGGAATCACCTTTCTTCGGATTGCTACAACAAATAAGCCAGGTGCTATTAATCCTAGTATTTTTTGCTTGTTTGGATTCATTTTTCCCAACGAATAATTACTCTGGTTTGTCCATCATATGTACGCAGGTCTATCAAATGGTGGCTGCATTAACGACGGTCGCATGGTGGTTCAATCAGTTTCCGTACATAGTCCGGCGAACGCCGCATCCGGAACTCGAACCGACCTGTGAATTCAGGCCTTGCCATGCCTTTACCGCATCACGCCGCTGCCCTGCATTGACATTGACTTCGGCGCCAGGCCATATTTCTTTTATTAATCACTTTTCATAAATTATTTGTTATGCAACGATTATTTTTATTTTTATTATTACTATTATCTCCGGTTTGCACTATTTTTTGTGCACGGCAAAATGATCCAGCCGAACTATATCCTTTGGCGTCACCTCGGCTGGACGGGGGGCTTCGTCAACACTTCATTACCCCATGCTGGGGACTTCGGCATCACCCTGCCATCCTGCATTGACCGTGCTATGTCACCACTTTGGCGTGTCGAGCTCTCCGCTCCGCCACCTCGGGACCGGCTTGGGGGATGGAACCTTGTCCCGTATCAAGCTCGGACCGCGTCATCAATACCGAACACATTAACCAGCTAAGTCGCTTTCATGCTCAAAGCTTTAATTTCTAACTTGTGTTCGGTTCGACCAAGCATTATAATTTTTTTGGAAAAATGTTGCTTGTAATTTTTTTTCTTGTCCAAACTTTGTTTGTGACGCATAAATTCAAATACCCAATTCATTTGGGGGCTTCCTTCATGAAGTTTTTCCTCTTGCATATGATTATACTTGTACGACTTCGTTCCTTGTTTGTGTATTACGCCACAATATGCACCATATTGACTTAAGCGATTTGCAAGCTGGGTTGCCTCACTCCTGTGTTTACCCCTACGTTCCCGATTGTTCGGCTAGGGAGTAAAGGGAGCACCTCTGCGATTGTCACGATCGGGTCATCCGAGCCGGACCTCAGACTGGGTGAAGCCGAAAGCTAGCGCTCTTATAGTTTTCAATGATGGTCGGCACACAACGGAACTCATGAGTATAAAAAATCTATTGCACAAGTCTCATAATAACAATGAGCACCGAAGAAAGGTATCGGTGGGGGTACTATTTTCTTCGAAGATGCTTCTTACACTTCGCAGTAATATAGCATAAGTTCCTTGAGCGCGCTTTGTCTGTTACAACCTTATGGCTTGATTGCCTGGTTATTGGAAACACCGTCGATATTCTCGACAGATGGAGTACATAATACTTTTCGGTCCTTGACCGAAGAGGGAGAAGCCAACGGTTGGTTAAGACGCATTTAAAGTTCGGTTGAACATAGATATGATACAAGTACTTCGGTACATACAATCATTCTTTTACCCAAGTCACTTGGGGGCTCTTATGTTTATTTGAGCCGTTTTATATTAAGTGTTTCTCTTCTTAGTCATTGCAAAGTTTTTATTATTATTTATCACTCCGTTTTTCGACACAAGTATGCGGTCACTAGCCGGGGAACCTAATTTCTCTCTCAAAGCCGCTAGATTTTACTTTGCTAAACTGGCCTAGTAAGAAGTACTCCGCCTTCAGGATAGGAGGTTGAAGCCATAGGCTGACCCGCTTGAAGTTTTGAGATAGGATGTGTCATGTTAAAGCACGACAGAAGCACCTTTTTTTTTTCTAAAGTCCAATTTTCGGATTGGCACCGAACACTTGATCTAGTTCGGACATTAACCTTTTGAATAAGTTTTTTGGCTTTTCGAGCCCATGGCACTTTTAAACTATTTGTGTGTTTTCAGCACAAGTCTCGCAGTGCAACGCCGGACACCTTTAGAGATTCGGCAAAAACATTCTCGGATATTGCTCTATATGCATTGGTTTCGAATTGTGTCTTCGGTCAATAGTTGGGTTGCCCAGCTCCTGCGCTTGCCCCCTACATTCCGCTTTGTTCGGCTAGGTGTGCAAAGGGAGAACCACTGCGATGGTGCTTCCAGCTCACTTGGTTAAGCACCTCAGTGGAGAAAGCCAAAAACTGACTGTCACAATAAGCGTAAACTGGTCAGCGATCCGATGAGTGTGTTAAATGATGGTCCATTCATAACATTGGCCGAAGTGTTTACGGCTTGACCTCGACTATCGCCGAACACTACCAAGGGCTATTAACTGGCCTCCCAAACTAAATCCTTGATATTTTGCTCTTACATTGGAGCTGAGGTTTCATGATCATGCTTAGCATGACAACCCAAAGGAAGGAACCGATAGCGGGACTATTTTCTATGGAAGACATTTCTTCTGTTAAACAGCAATATAACATATCTCTCTGCATACCTTTGTTTATAAAACCGTATGGCCAGATTGCCTTGTTTGTCGTAAATCTTTGCCCTCATAAAGGCTTTATAAAATAGGACAAACACTCCTTGGCTACTGGCTGAGGAGGTTGAAGCCGATGGTCGGTCAACAAAGTTTTGTACAATGCGGATCCGAGCATTAATGACATAAAGTACTTGGATACATAGAGTCATTACACATAATTTGTGATTTTACTATGGATATCGATCCTTAATTCGGCCTCCCATGCCCGCATTAAGGCTCGGGGGCTACTGGGCTTCGGGCTTATTATTTACAAATATTAAAGGGGCACATCGATCCTCTGATCTGGTGTTGCCACCCGACTAGTGTCTCGGGGGCTACTGCATTGCCTGTCCAATACAGAAAATTTTAAGTGTAATACAGTCTCCGAGGAGA
This sequence comes from Triticum dicoccoides, assembly GCF_002162155.2. Lineage (NCBI taxonomy): Eukaryota > Viridiplantae > Streptophyta > Magnoliopsida > Poales > Poaceae > Triticum > Triticum dicoccoides. The sequence goes on from NC_041383.1 coordinate 190,974,338, forward strand.
TTTTGATCCTCAGGTTGGTTGGCCGCACCCAACCCGAGTCTTGAGGACTGAGCACGCCGCTTTTTGTGTCCCGAAGTATTCTGCCGAGCTAGGACTTGATCCTCAGACCGATTTTGCAAATCAACCTGAGTCTCAGCAGCTATGAGGATCAGCGGTCTTATGTCATCCTTCATGGGCATCTCGGGTTTTAGACCGATACCCACCTTGAGGGCTACTGGATATGTATCTCGGCAGAGAATAAATTGCACCAATCAAAAATATTGACAAAAATCGGCCCACATTCGGGGTGGTGCACCACCTCGGAAGTAGTCCGGCATAAAGCTCGGGCGCTAGTGGCTGGCTCCATAGAGGGCATTTACGGCATTAAGCTCGGCTAAACTCCTTCAAACTTCTTTGAACCAAGGTGATTTACGACACCTCGGATACAGTTTGGCGTTGGAGCTCGGATACATAGTCCGGCGTTAGAGCTGGGAAGCAGTCCAGCATTGGTGCTCGGCTGCAAAAGATACCTCGAATGCAGTCCGGCGTTGGAGCTCGGACGCAAGAGGACGTTGCCGCCCGGGAACAACTTCAAACCCGAGGTGTGGCATAAAAATAACAAGGCATTGATAAAGTCCGGAAACTTAAAGGGGCTCCTCAGATACCCGACGTGTAAACTCGTCGAATGCATTTCGGCGATCCTCAAGATCGAAGATGAGAAGATTTGTTGAACCAGTTTTCAAGACCGATGACTGAAGATGAAGAACGGTTCGAAAGAATCGAGGAGCGTCCCTAAACTTGAAGACCGGTTCAGGGGGCTACTAACGGTGTCCTGGACTAGGGGGTACTCACCACATCATCTCCTGATCTGTTAGATTGGGCCGAGGACCCCCATGGCCGTATACTCATGGGCCAGTCCGGTCAGCTGCTGCATACAAGGAAGATTCCGCAAGACTTGGCGATCAAGACAAGGACTCCTCCCCCACCGGCGTATTCGGCTAGGACTCTTGTTATCCTAGGCCTCTGGTGCATTATATAAACCAAGGCCAGGCTAGTCGATAGAAACGAACAACAATCATACCATAGGCTAGCTTCTAGGGTTTAGTCTCTCTGATCTCGTGGTAGATCAACTCTTGTACTACCCATATCATCAATATTAATTAAGCAGGAGTAGGGTTTTACCTCCATCGAGAGGGCCCGAACCTGGGTAAAAACATCGTGTCCCTTGTCTCTTGTTACCATCCGCCTAGACGCACAGTTCGGGACCCCCTACCCGAGATCCGCCGGTTTTGACACTGACACTCAGTCCCACCGATTTGGCTAACGCCATTGCACTAGTAACTCTCGGTCTGACCGAGAATTGCTAATCGGTGTGACCGATTTTAAGACTTTGCGAAACCCTAGCAGTCTCGGTGCCACCGAACTGTGACTCGGTCCAACCGAGTTCACTAGTTTAGGTTCCAAAACTGCTTCGGTATCACCGAGTTTGAAAATCGGTTGATCCGAAATGCTTTCTGTGGAAAACTAAAACTGAATTTTTGAACCATTCTTGTGCAAAAATCTCTGCATTTTGTGATGCTCATCCACTCTACCTCATCTATAACTATTCACAGGGTCAGCAATCAGTATTTTGCAGAATGTCAGACCAAAGTGATAGTCAGAACAGGTCAGAAGAGCGCAATCACATGAGTGAGGGCACTAGTCTCTCTAGCACTTCAGATGATGGTAGCAGGAGCACCCCAAGCAATCTGCCTAAAGCTGCCACCAGGACAAGGAAGAAGAGAACCTCAGAATCTGAGGATGAGGATTATAGAGTAGAAGAGGATGAGGCTACTTCCAAAAAGGTAGTGCTCAAAAAGGAGTATGGCACAACTGCAACCATCAAGCCTGGCATGAAAATCAAGGTTCTTGCCAAGAGGACTCCCATGTCCAAAGCCAGAGCTTCCACTAAAGCATCTTTGGAATCCCAACCCAAAGAGCCAGCTGCAGAAGGAAAGAAAAGGAAGGAAAGGGTCAAAAAGAGCATGGCTAGAGTTGTTGGTCAACCTTCCATGTTGGAAGAGGAAGAAGAGGTTGCTGCACCAGCACCCAAGGCACAAAAGCTAATGGGTGATGCTATAAAGTCAGGGGCTGCAACATCAAAGCCCAAGGAAGCACCCAAAGCTGCCCCCAAGACCAAGAGTGCACCAAAGAGGAATACCAGGAGTATTCCAGCTGCTGAAAAGAACAAGGTCCCAGTGCTTGAAGTTGCTGATGAAGAAGATGAAGAAGGACAAGTCCCGAGGAAGCTCAAGCCCAAGATTCCAGACCACAATGATGCTCATCCTGTGGCTGAGGACATGAATATCAGAAGAGACTCAGGGTTGAGGCTATGGAGGATGAAAGATCCATATGCCACTAGGAGAAGGACTGCTGTTGATTACAGGTTCCACACAAAGGAACAGCAGGACTTCTATGAGACAATCTTGTTGGACAAGAAGCCCATAGTGTGTGATATGAGGTGGGTCGACTAGACCTACATGAAAGAAAATGAAGAACACTATCCTGGAGTGCAAGACAGTTTTGTTGCCTGTGGAGTTGCATATTTTGTTGGGCAGAAGCTCACCAACTAGAATGATGAACTCATTATGCAGTTCTACTCCACAACACACTTCTATCCAGATGGGAGGATAGTTTGGATGTCTGAAGGTACAAGGTACCAGTGAACCATTGAGGAATGGGCAAAACTGATCAATGCCCCAAAGGAGAGTGAAGATGACTTGGATTTCTATGCCAAGAATAAGATGGACCACAATTCCATGGCACCTATGTACAAGGAGATCCCAGACAAAGCTATTGAGACACATAAGTTTGGGTCAGTCCACTTTCTTCTGTCAGGGCTGCCAACAATCAACTGGATCCTAAGGCACACTCTGTTGCCCAAGTCAGGTGACCACAACATGATTAGAGGGCATGCTATCAACATGTTGCATTTGTTTGATGTGCCATAGAAATTCAAGGTCATGAGCCTTATGGTTGAGACCATTAAGAGGACTGCAGCAGACCAAAAGAGAAGTTGTGGATATGCCCCTCAGATTCAGGAGTTGATTAACTCAAAGATGGGCACAGGAAAATATCTGTTGGATAAGGAACATTTTGCTCTCTATCCAGACTTTGAGGACAATCAGGTTGTCATGAATGAGAATGAACCATCATCAGTGCAAGCTCAAGAGAAGAAGGAGAAAGCAAAGAAAGAGAAGGCTGCCAAGATGCCAACTCAAGAGGAGGCATCTGAGTACTTTTTGAAGAACAAGCAGGAGCAGCTTGGTTACTTGATAGCATCAACTTTGAGGATTGAGAAGGGATTGGCCACCCTAACTCAGAATCAGGAGAGCTTGGAAAGAATCATGGAACAAAAATTCTATGATCTAGATGTCAAAGTAACTGAGATTCAGTCGGTTGTGGAGCAGCTTCAGGATGACATGAAGGAGAGGAAGGGCAAGACAACCACTGATGCATTTGCCAGAGTGCCTAGAGCTCAGAGGTCAGCTGCAGTGCCTGTGACAGACACTAGAGCCACATCATCTGCACCAGCTACATCACATACAGCTCCAGTGCAACCAGCTCCAGCACCAACTCCTCCAGCTACTTCCACATCAACTGAAGCCTTCGTCCAAGGAGCCATCTCTACACCACCACCTGAAGATCAAGCCTGAGAGTCGATATAGCACTATGCATTTTCTATGAACTTTTTGGCAACTTGTTGCCAAAGGGGGAGAAAAATGTATAGATCATAGGCTTCGAGAGAGAGAGAGAGTGTTGATTTTTGTTCTCTCTTGCTTTGGTGGTTAAAATTTGTTTGCTTTTGATTGCTTGAGATACTATACTATTACCTGTGAGACATTGATGATCATGAGTTTGATCATAAGCTACACTTATGCCTATTTGATGATATTATCATATCTTATCCTTATATGATCATTCACTTTGCTTGGTGATGAGTGCATGTATTCAATCTTTATTATTTTGAGCGCTCCACCAAGATGTATGTGACATGGAAGAGTAACCCATAAGCCTAACTCCTTGTGCATTTGCAGTCCAAAGCAAATTTAAACTATGCACAAATTTAGGGGGAGCTCTTGCTTATCACATACTTATCAAAGCGACGATGTTTTTCAATCTTATTATCATTTATCGAAGCTTTGATCTAGATGTTGTCATCAGTTACCAAAAAGGGGGAGATTGAAAGTGCAACTATCCCTAGGTGGTTTTGGTAATTCATAACAACATATAGCTCATTGAGCTAATGCTATTCCAAGACCATTATTTCAGGAAATCTCAATGAATGGCATGGCATGGATGATGAAAGTGGATCCCTCAAAATATCAAGGACAAAGGATTGGCTCAAGCTCAAAAGCTCAAGACTCCTCACTTTACATTTTAGTGATCCAAGATCACATTGAGTCTATAGGAAAAGCCAATACTATCAAGGAGGGATGAGGTGTTGCTTAATGAGCCTCTTGCTTCAAGTGCTTAGTGATATGCTCCAAATACCCTCAACTACTTTCTCACATCCTCATATGACCTAAACCCAAAGTCAAAATCGGTCACACCAATTCTTCCTATCCGGCGCCACGGAGTTCAAATGTCATAGCCACTGCCACAAACCCTAGGCAAATCGGTCTAACCGATTGGGATCTCGGTCTCACCGAGATGGGATTGTAATCTCTGTGTTTCCCTTCGTAACGTTCGGTCTAACCGAAGTGAGTGATCGGTCCCACCGAGATTGCAATGTAAACTCTCTGTTTCCCTTTTGTAACATTTCGGTCTCACCAAAATGAGCGAATCAGTCCCACCGAGTTTACCTGACCAACTCTCTGGAAAGCTCACTACCAAAGTCGGTCTCACCGAGTTTGTGTAATCGGTCTTACCGAGATTATGTTATGCCCTAACCCTAACCATATCGGTCCTACCGAGTTGCATGTCAGTCCCACCGAAAATCCTAACGGTCACTAGGTTTATCAAATCGGTCTGACCGAGTCTGTTGAATCGGTCCCACCGAGTTTGGTAAATTGTGTGTAACGGTTAGATTTTGTGTGGAGGCTATATATACCCCTCCACCTCCTCTTCATTCGTGGAGAGAGCCATCAGAACAAACCTACACTTCCAACTTACCATTTCTGAGAGAGAACCACCTACTCATGTGTTGAGGCCAAGATATTCCATTCCTACCATATGAATCTTGATCTCTAGCCTTCCCCAAGTTGCTTTCCACTCAAATCTTCTTTCGACCAGATCCAAATCCTATGACCGAGAGTTGAGTGTTGGGGAGTGTCGGTGTTAAAACCGGCGGATCTCGGGTAGGGGGTCCCGAACTGTGCGTCTAGGCGGATGGTAACAGGAGACAAGGGACACGATGTTTTACCCAGGTTCGGGCCCTCTTGATGGAGGTAAAACCCTACGTCCTGCTTGATTGATATTGATATTGTGGATGTTTACAAGAGTGGATCTACCACGAGATCAAGGAGGCTAAACCCTAGAAGCTAGCCTATGGTATGATTGTCATGGTTGTTGTTGTTGTGTCCTACGGACTAGAGCCATCCGGTTTATATAGACACCGGAGAGGGCTAGGGTTACATAGAGTCGGTTACAATGGTAGGGGATCTACATATCCGTATCGCCAAGCTTTCCTTCGACGCCAAGGAAAGTCCCATCCGGACACGGGACGAAGTCTTCAATCTTGTATCTTCATAGTCTTGGAGTCCGGCCGATGATGATAGTCCGGCCGGTGATAGTTCGGCTGATGATGGTAGTCCGGCTATCCGGACACCCCCTAATCCAGGACTCCCTCAGTAGCCCCTGAACCAGGCTTCAATGACGATAAGTCCGGCGCGTATATTGCTTGGCATTGCAAGGCGGGTTCCTCCTCCGAATGATAGAAGATTGTGAACACCAGGATAGTGTCCGGCTCTGCAAAATAAATTCCACATTCCACCGTAGAGAGAATAATATATACACAAGTTCAAAATGCTGACGTTTTTTGCGGCATGACGTCACACCACTACCAAGCCATTACTTGAATCGTTTTTTACTCTACCGCCTCAGCGCATTTAGCGAAGCGGTTTCCTTGGCACGTCTTGTCGAAGCAGAGATCGTGTTCCCCCTTAATTCGGGATTCTCATCAATACGGACGTGGGTAACCCAACCGCGCCCGTCGCCATGCCCCCTCTATCAAAGGCGGGTCCCGAACGGTCACAAAGACGGCTCTTGGTATTTTCCCTCTTTATAACGGGACCAATGCTCGTTTCTTTTCTTCAATCCTCCATCGAATCCTTTTTCCGCTCCAAGTTCCAGCACCTAGAGCTCCAGATTCGAGCGCTTCGGACCTTCAATAATGTCCGGTTCCGACCTCCAGGGCCGGTGGATGCCCTCTTCCGTCACGGAGGAGGACGTGCTAAAGCTGCGGGAGGCCAAGTACCTGACTTACGAGATTTCACACAGGTTGCCTCCTGAAGGGCAGGTCATCCCCACCCCCGAGCCCGACGAGTATGTTGTTTTTGTATCCCACCTTCATCGGGGTTTAGGCTTCCCGACGGATCCTTTTGTGAGAGGGCTCATGTTTTACTATGGGTTGGAATTCCACGATTTGGCTCCGGAGTCCATCCTCCACATCTCCGCATTCATCATCGTCTGCGAAGCCTTCCTCCGCGTCACCCCTCACTTCGGCCTGTGCCTAAAGACCTTCAATGTGGCGCCGAAGATGATCGGGGGGCGTCAAGCGGAGTGCGGTGGGGCGGCCATCAGTAGGAGGGCCGATGCCCCGTGGCCCGCAGGCTGCTTCCAAGAGGAGCTCGGCTTGTGGCAGCAAGAGTGGTTCTATATCACCGTTCCGAGGGGCCGCAAACAAAAGCCGCCGCCTTTATTCCGCCCGGGACCTCCACAACGGATGATGTCGTGGGTCAACCAAGGGCTCAACTGGCGGCCGTCAAAGGACGTGCCCCTACTGCAGGGCCGGATTCAAGATCTCCAGGCGAGGGAGATCGATCTGGTCGTGGCGATGCAGGTTATGCTGATCAGGCGTCACTTGCCCTGCAAACGTTGTCCTCTCCGACTATGGGAATTTAATCCGGAGGGACCATGGATTCTTCAACACTTTATGGGTATGATACCCCTGGAGATGTACAAGTTATTCTTCGGATCGCAAGAGGCGTGTCCGGAATTGACCGAGGATGCTGGCCTAAGCTGCAATCGCCCGGATACTCAAGTAAGTAGTTCCAAGTCTGGACATACCGTTTGTTTGCCTTTCGATGATTCGCCTTATGACCAACTTCCTTCTACACAGGAGTGGATAGCGGAAGCAAAATTGATATGGTGTCCGGCCCCCCTCCCCGAGACCGCGCCGGATTCCGTGCTGGTCCGGATGCTTGAGGTTGCGCCTTCAGAGGAAGGCGAAGGGGAGAGCAGGAAAGCTACTGCCTCGCCTAAGGAGGCTCTTGAAAGAGGGGGGATCGAGAATCCCTCCCTCCAAGGGGAGAAGACGACTGCCTCTGAGGACCTGGGGGCAAAAGCCCCTAAACGGGGGAAGAAATCTTCGCCAGAGGGTCCTGCGTCCGGGGAAGCCCCGGCCGCACAATCTCCCTTAAAGAATCAGCCCTCCAATGAGCCGTAAGTAGAAAGAAAGGAGTTTTATAATAAGGGCCATCCCTTTTTGTGCTTTTGAGGATAACTAAAGTTTTTACCTTGTAGTTTGGATCTCCGTCCTTCGCAAATGAGCTCGTCTTCGGGGGACCTTCATCCGGAGATGATGGAGAGCGAGACGCCTCCGTCCGGGGCGCCGTCGGATAGGGCGAACGAGCCTGAAGTGTCGTCGCGGAGGGAGCCCCAGGGTTTGGCGAAGCCGGATAGTTCGGCGCCAACTGGTGTTCGGCTAAAGGATCTGCTTGAGAAGGCGTCTATCTCAGAAGATCACCACGCATTGATGAGTGTGGTGGTTGAAAGGATTTCATCCGCCGAAGGCGGGTTGCGTAATGCCGCCAGGAGTTTGCTGGCGGGGTTTGAGGTACGTAAAAATGACACCTCTTTTAACAGTTTTGCATATAGAATGCGCCCTGTATAGATAGTAGCCCCTGAGACTCGGTAGGTTGTCGAAATCGACAGCGTGCCGAGGATCAAAATCGCAGGTTTAAATTTCCGCCATGCAGATGCAGGTGGCGGGTCGTCCGGGGGCCAGCCGGACTGATGGAGTTGCTGAACTAAAGCGGCAACTCGCTGTTGCGGATGCGGACATCACGCCGATCAACAGGCGACTTGATGAGTCGCAAGGTAAGTGTTTCTGTGCGGTCACTTGGTAAGGGGGCCGAAGCCAGCTCCTTACAACATGTGTGTGAAATGCAGATAGTGCCGCTGCTGTGGAGAGCCTTCGGGCCGAACTTGCTCAAGCCAAGGAGCAGGCCAGAAGGAGTAATGCGGCGGCCTCGAGGGCTGCCGAGGAGTTAGCTGCCGAAAGGGCCGCACACTGCCGAAGCAGGGAGGAGATGGCCGAAATGGCTGCAAAGTTAAAAGATGCTACCGACCGTAATGAGGCTCTTGGGAAGGAGCGCCTAGCGGGGCAAGAAGACCTGGAGAAGGCCACCGCCGAAGCCAAGGATGCCCGCTCTGCAATGCGGGCTATAAAGGAAGAGCTGCGCTAGGCCGGAGAAATTGTAGCTGGCAAGCCTTTTCTGCTGCGCCAAAGGTTTACGGACCCAAAGTATGCTCAGCTGGGCCAACTGTGGGGTCCAGAGGACCCTTTTATGGACTTAGCAGCGAGTGCGGCGGAAGCCGTTGTGCATTTTCGAAGCCAGAAGGATCACAAGACGGAAGAGCTATTTTGGTCTCAATTCCATAGTCCGGAGTGTTCACTTCCGCTGACCGACCGTTTGGCCGAGTGGGCTGAGCTAAATAGGTTGTCCGGGCTTGCTATGACGGATATAGTGACCCATGTCTGGCCGGATAGGCCAAAGCCGAAGAGTTACTTTGGCGTATTGCAGCAATTTCTTGGAGCGGTGCCGCATATCAAGGCAATGAAGCGGTCGGCCTGCATAGAGGGTACGCGGATGGCATTCGCCCGTGTGAAGACACATTGGACAGAGATGGATGCCACCGCTGTTGCGACCCCGGGTTCGGACGATAATCGGTTACCCGCCGAGCACTATTTTGGCGAAGTGCTGCTCGTGTAATAGAGTCGCAGTGCTCAAAAAATGTTACGTTCGAATGAACATTTTTATGATGTAAGCGCCTTTTAGACTTGTGCGTTCAAGTAATAGAATATCTCCTATGCGGCCGTTCATGTATACGTGTGTATAACCTGAAAGATGGCAGTCGTCGGCTTCAGCCCCCACGCACAAGGTGCGGGGTGTTCGCAAAAAATAGCGTGTTTTCACACTTAATCCGACGTCTCGGTCCTGTAAAGGAGGTGGTAGCATAGCAAACGAGGCAACCGCACTATAATGCTTTATCACTTTCACTTAGCCATGGAGTTCGAGGGTGGGGCTACGACATAGCCCCTGGGGGCACCGCGCTCTCCGAATTTGGGGCGCGTATGTGCCTGACCGGGAAACGACCCTTCGTCAAAGCAGAGGAATTCTAAACATTCCCATGGTCGATCGAGTGGTTGACCAGTCTCTCGCTGTATCATGACAGTCAGTTTTCGGCTTTCTCTACTGAGGTGCTCGCCCAGCCGAACTGGGGCACAATCGCAGTAGTTCTCCTGGAGCCGCGTTAGCCGATGATACGGAATGTAAGGCAGCAAAACACAGGAGCCGGGCAAACCCAACATTTGACCAAAGACATGATTCGGAGCTGATGCATATAAGGCCTAACTCGAGACGCCGAACACTCCCGAAGGTGTTCGGTCTTTACAATAGCGGGCAAAACAATGCCCTAAGCCCCTTGTGTCCAGGTACGGGCAAGTTCTTCTGGAGCGGCCGATGCCAAAACGCCAGTCTCCACTCTGGTTATAATGAGAAACCAGGGGAATATAGCAACAAGAGACAGTAAGAAAGGTTTACGTAGGGTCTTAGTCTGAAAAGAGTCCTTGCAACGGGTCCCTACTGCACGTCCGCGCCTGTGTCTCTGTTGTGCCGTATCCTGGACGGGTGTGCATGCTGTTCATCTGTAAAAAGAGAGGAACTTAGTTTGAAAAGAGATCGTGCGAGAAAGTGCATAAAAAATTGAAATATAGATTAATAAAGCTGAGCCTATGCTAGCTCATTATGGCTTATATGTACAAACCCTTGTGAAGGGGTGTGCGGCTAGGTAGCCCCTAGCTTATGTATTCCGGACTCGTCCAGCCGTGTCCGGGGTCTCAGGCGACCTTTTAATGAAATGATGCCACGTCAACCGGGCATTTTAAGCGTAAGAGACGCGTAATGTGATATTGCATTGAAGCGGACAAAAGCTTCACGTCCCAGTAGTGCTTGATAGCAACTTTTGAATGGGGCGACATGAAATGTTAGCTTTTCTCGTCGGAAGTTGTCAGGTGACCCGAACATAACTTCTAGTAATAAAGAACCCGTGCACCTGGCGTAAGGGCCTGGCGCCACTCCTTTGAAGGAAGTGCGGCTATGTCGAATTGTAGTAGGGTCTATCCCCATCCTGCGGATTGTGTCCGGATATAGCAGGTTTAAGTCACTGCCGCCGTCCATCAAAACCTGCGTGAATTGCAGTCCGTCTATTATGGGATCCAATATCAGGGCAGTCTATCCTGCGTTCCGGATACTTCTGGACTAATCCAGATGGTCTAAATTGATTGGTTTTGACATCCCATCTCGGTGTTCCGCTGGGGTGGACCGTGCGACACTTGTCTTAGCGAGTGCCGTGTTGGTTTTCCGTACTATCACATGAAGTGAGTTTACTGTTTTGACTTCTTGTGGGAAAGTCTTTTGACTTCCGGTGCTCTGCTGGTGGGGTTCGTCATCGTCCTCGCTTGGCGCATCGAGCCCCTTGTGTCCGGTGTTGAGTCTGCCGGACTGTTTAAAAACCCAACAATTTCGGTTGGTATGGTTTGCAGGCCTTCCGGAGGTACTGTGGATTTGACATATCCGATCTAAAAATTTGATTAAATTTGATAACTCGTCGCTGTTGTCCTTAAGAGGCAGTGTTTTATTGTTTGGTCGCGAGCTTTTGAATCCGGCGTTGACCACCGTGCCCTTTGGGCTTTTTTCTTTATTCCGGCGCTGATCTTTCCTGCGCCGTGATTTTCCGTTTCCATCTCTGATCTCGGATGTACTCGGGTCGCTGGTGCTGCATCTTGCTAGCCAGCTATCTTCTCCTGCGCAAAAGCGCGTCATGAGGCTTGTTAGCGCGGCCATTGTTCTTGGCTTCTCTTGGCCGAAGTGTCTGGCGAGCCATTCGTCTCGGACGTTGTGTTTAAAAGCTGCTAAGGCTTCCGCGTCCGGACAGTCGACTATTTGGTTCTTTTTGGTAAGGAACTTGTTCCACAATTTGCGCGCTGACTCTCCGGGCTGTTGGGTTATATGACTCAGATCGTCTGCATCCAGAGGGCGGACATAAGTCCCTTGAAAATTTGCTCTAAACGCGTCCTCAAGCTCTTCCCAACTTCCAACAGTGTTTTCTGGGAGGCTTTTGAGCCAATGCCGAGCTAGCCCTTTGAGCTTGAGGGGTAGGTATTTTATGGCATGGAGATCATCTCCTCTAGCCATGTGTATGTGTAGTATGTAATCTTCTATCCAGACTCCTGGGTTTGTTGTGCCATCATATGCCTCTATGTTTATGGGTTTAAACCCTGCTGGAAATTCATGATCCAGCACCTCATCGGTAAAACATAGCGGGTGTGCGGCGCCCCTGTATTTGGGTGTGCCGCTGTCTTCGAACACTTATCGTGTTGTGTTACTTCCTAGGGCCCTCCTTTTTGGCCCGTAGATGGACCTAGTTGGGCCGTCCGTTTTCCTAGGATCATAAGTCGGCTTGTGTGCGGCGCCGCTTGTCGCTTTTGGCCTGTCATCTGGCCGTCTATCCGGCCAGGTGGCCTCTTTATTTTTTGACTGTGAGGGCTCTATGGCTTCCTCGTCAAATTCTGGCAGCAGCTTGCGCTTCGGGTAGCTCTTTGTTTGATGGCCATTGCCATATTTGTCTGCGGTCTTGAGTATTTTGCTCCACTTCATTCTGAGTATGTCTTCCGCTGCTTTGAGCTTCCGTTTTTCCTTCTTCAAACTTCTTGCAGTGGCGACGAGTCTTTTGTGAAGGTTCTTATGCTCCGGTGGTGTGTCCGGACTGTTGATTGCTCCGTGAAGGGGTTGATTATTCGGTTCGTCCTGTTCGGATGGTTGCTTGGTTGTATGTTCGTCGTCCGCTGGTTTGCCCTGCTCTATCGCTGGGTCGTTAGGGATGCTGCTTTGATCGAGGCGGGACTTAGGGCGGCGTCTGTGTCGCTGTTTTGGTTGTTTATCAGCGGGATTATCCTCTGCCGCTTCCCGGTGTTCCTCGTTATCGCTTCCCTTTGGGGTGTCCACCATATATATGTTATGTGACGAGGTGGCCTTCCAGTGCCCTATAGGCGCTGGTTTTTGATAGTCTCCGGCATCGTCGTCCATACCGTCGATGTCTTCGGAGTCGTGGTTGAGTACGTCGGTTAGATCGTCGACGGTGGCTACGAAGTGGGTGGTGGGTGGGATCTGAATTTCTTCATTGTCCGCGTCCCGACCATCCTGGCCGTAGTTCGGCTAGGGCTCTCTGGATAGCGAGAGATGCTTCAGCGAATTTAAGATATTGCCGAAGGGTGAGTGCTGAAAGATGTCCGCAGCGGTGAATTCCATGATCGGCACCCAATCGGATTCGACTGGCAGGGGCGCAGGAGGTTCGAAGTCCGGCAGGGAGTCCGGCACCTCGGAGTCATGAGCCTTATGCGGGACAAGGTAAGTGTTTGGCTCCATCGCCGTAGAAGTTGCAGCTCCCAAGGCAGTGTCCAGCCATCCATCCTCGATCTGAGCGATCGGCTCCGGACTAGGGGTCGGAGCGGATTCATGTGCGGCCTCCAAGGTGCTGTCCGGCGGCAGAGTTAGGTCATGCCCATCGTGACAGTGCGGCACGCTCGGCTGTGGCTCAGATCCATCGAAGATCAAGTCCCCGCGGATATCGGCTGTGAAGTTTAGGCTTCCAAACCTGACCTGACGGCCAGGGGGGTAGCTTTCGATCTGCTCCAGATGGCCAAGTGAGTTGGCCCGCAGTGCGAAGCCGCCGAATACGAGGATCTGTCCGGGGAGAAAAGTCTCACCCAGGACTATGTCGTTGTCGATTGAAGAGGCCATCAAGCCTATTGGTGACGACACAGAGGAACTCTCAATGAAAGCACCAATGTCGGTGTCAAAACCGGCGGATCTCGGGTAGGGGGTCCCGAACTGTGCGTCTAGGAGGATGGTAACAGGAGACAAGGGACACGATGTTTTACCCAGGTTCGGGCCCTCTTGATGGAGGTAAAACCCTATGTCCTGCTTGATTGATATTGATATTGTGGATGTTTACAAGAGTGGATCTACCACGAGATCAAGGAGGCTAAACCCTAGAAGCTAGCCTATGGTATGATTGTAATGGTTGTTGTTGTTGTGTCCTACGGACTAGAGCCATCCGGTTTATATAGACACCGGAGAGGGCTAGGGTTACATAGAGTCGGTTACAATGGTAGGGGATCTACATATCCGTCTCGCCAAGCTTGCCTTCCACGCCAAGGAAAGTCCCATCCGGACAGGGGACGAAGTCTTCAATCTTGTATCTTCATAGTCTTGGAGTCCGGTCGATGATGATAGTCCGGCCGGTGATAGTTCGGCTGATGATGGTAGTCCGGCTATCCGGACACCCCCTAATCCAGGACTCCCTCAGGGAGACTATCATTTGAAGCACAAGAGCAAGGAGTTCATCATCAACGCACCATTTGTTACTTCTTGGAGAGTGGTGTCTCCTAGATTGGCTAGGTGTCACTTGGGAGCCTCCGACAAGATTGTGGAGTTGAATCAAGGAGTTTGTAAGGGCAAGGATATCGCCTACTTCATGAAGATCTACCGCTAGTGAGGCAAGTCCTTCGTGGGCGATGGCCATGGTGGGATAGACAAGGTTGCTTCTTCGTGGACCCTTCGTGGGTGGAGCCCTCCGTGGACTCGCGCAACCGTTACCCTTCGTTGGTTGAAGTCTCCATCAACGTGGATGTACGATAGCACCACCTATCGGAACCACGACAAAAACATCCGTGTCTCCAATTGCGTTTGAATCCTCCAAACCCTTCCCTTTACTTTCTTGCAAGTTGCATGCTTTAATTTCCGCTTCTCATATACTCTTTGCATGCTTGCTTGAATTGTGTGATGATTGCTTGACTTGTCCCAATATAGCTAAAATCTGCCAAACTCTAAAATTGGGAAAAGGTTAAGTTTTTAATTGGTCAAGTAGTCTAATCACCCCCCCTCTAGACATACTTCAAGGTCCTACAATGTCCTAGTTGGATTAGTAGTTTTTTTTGAAAAACCCCCCATATACTAAATCTTGATTGATTAGTTGTATAGTACATGTCCTAGTTGGATTTGTAGTTGGAGTCAGCTTGTGGTAGATGTATTAGCTGTATCAAGTGTTAGTTGTGCGTCAAGTAGTAGGACTCCGGTTAGGACTTGTATCAGTTTAGGGCATGTACAATGGTTGATAAGATAATTTTATCTTAATACTTGCATGTAATTTAGATATGAAAAAATTAAATGTCTCCAATGGGTCATCTCTTAGCCTTATCTTCAATAACTAGTCAGTCCTAAAAACATGTTGAGACATATTGTGCTAAGAGATCATCTATTGTCTTCTCTTAAATAAGAGAAGACAAGCATTTTCTTATGAGTTCTCTCTCCTCCTCTACCTCATCATTTATTCTATGTGGCACTTCTATAGCATCATTGTACATGACCTTAGCGTGTCATGGTATCCATGTAGCACGATTACTAGGAGATGTGTCAGTATAGGCATAGGACCCTTGTGCTGGTCGGTTGCTGGGCGGTCCAGGTTGATGCATGTATATGTGCACGAGGGGCTCCAGATTTTGTAACATCAAGGAGAAAAAAGAAAGGGAAATGATTTTTTTTCAACCGACTGATTTTATGCGAGCATTCACCACTTCCATGGCTGTTGGATGGGCTTCGTTAGACAGTCTGAAAGCCAACCCCTCCGTGTCCATGTTTTGCAGCTAGTACATTATTGCAGAAAGAGGTTCTGCAACTAGCCCCTTGTTGTAAACCTACCAAGGGCCAGATCCCGCAGTAGCTATATCCCACAACATGACCTATGCAAAACAAATCCCTCAACACGACCCATGTTGCAAAAAAATCTGCAGCACGACCATGTTGCGAAAACAAATTTGACAACACAAGCTATGTTGCAAAGTAGAATTTTCACATCCGCCGGCTCGCTAGGAAGCGGATCTTTTAAAATGATCCGCCGGCCCACGTGTAGAAGTCCCCAAAAAGAAAATCAATAAAGACAAAAAAGAAAAGCAATAAAGTTAAAAAATTAAGGGCACGACAAGCGCCTCTGGCTATCCGTTTTTTTATGTGCGTGTGTTCATCGTGTTTTGATGTGATCGATTTAGAGGGAAAAACTATATATAGGTTGGAGGGAGGGGGCGTATAAACTGAAAATTCATTTTTACCATTAAGTAATTTTGTAAATTCGGTGAGCAAATATGCGAACCGAAAAAGACACCCCAAAACAGGAAACCAAAAATTCGGCTAACCGAGCTTTTCGGTTTGGTAATGGGTTTATACCCGTATTTACCAAATGTGTCAACAAAATAGCGAGTGAATTGCATGTTTCATCCTTGTACTTGCTGGCCTGTAACAAAATCAACCTCGTGAAGCTGGAAGGACCCACTCTTCTCTTCGTCATGGAAACAAAAATAAAAGGGAAGAGAGTGCAAGACCTATAAAATCATCTTGGCTGTGGCAGATGTTTTGCTGTAGATAGTGTTGGTCTAAGTGGGGGCATTGCTCTCTTTTGGACTAGAGATGTAATTGTAGAACTGAAGAATTTTAGTTCTGCACACATAGATGTGATGGTGAAATATAAGGACCAAAACTCCTTTGAGTGGAGGTTTACTGGTTTTTACGGAGCACCTCGAGCTGAGGATCGTCATCATAGCTGGAGGTTTTTGCGTACTTTGTATGCCGTGCTGCATGCGGCGTGGATTTGTGTCAGTGACTTCAACGAAACTCTATATGCTTGTGAACATTTTAGCAGAGCATCAAGGCCAGAGAGTCAGATGCGAGCTTTTCGTGAAGTAACAGATGATGTGGCCTTCCAAGACCTGGGATGGTCAGGTACTGCGTACACTTGGGACACTCGTCAGGCAGGTGTAGCAAATGTAAAAGCAAGACTTGATAGAGCATTTGCTAATGAGGAATTCTGGCAACACTTTAGGCATATCAGGATCAGACATCTTCCCTCCATAGAGTCAGATCATTGCTTTGTTGTAGCAGAAATAAACGAGAATTTTCCAAACATGTCCAGAGCTAAGAAACAATTCCGTTATGAAAACGTATGGGCTTCGCATGTGGATTATGATCAACTCGTCAGAAGAACTTGGCAACAAGCTCGTTGTGGCCCGGGGCTCCAAGGTATAGCAAGTTCTCTTGATCTGTTAAGAAGGACACTAGTACCATGGGGATCGCGGGAGTTTGGCTGCCTCACATGTAAGGTGAGACAGCTTCAGAAAAGACTTCAGAAACTTAGATGCCGATCAGTTGGACGTGGACTGACTGAGGAAGAGCGGGCTACTATTTGTAACTTGCGGGAGGTGCTCCAACAGGAAGAAATTTGGTTGCGGCAACATTCTCAGGTGTCATGGCTTCGGGAGGGAGAGACCGCAACACCTCTTACTTCCAGGCTCAAGCGGCACAAAGACAAATACTTGACAGGATCCAGGGCCTGCGTTGCCAGGATGGCTCACTTTGTGCCAATGACGCCGAGGACAAGAGTGAAGTGCAAGCTTTCTACGAGAACCTCTATGAGTCTCAAGGTTACTCGGATGCTACTGATCTATTGAACCATGTTCCAGCCAAGGTTACTTTGGATATGAATACTGAACTCACAAAATCGTATACTGCGGATGAGGTTCATACAACTTTATTTCAAATGGACCCTTCTAAAGCTCCAGGGGTAGATGGTTTCACGGCAGGATTTTACCAGTGGCATTGGGGTTTAATTGGTGAGGATGTAACCCGAGCAGTGCTGGATTTCTTGAATGGAGGTGAACTACCAGCAGGGTTGAATGATACTTCCATTACATTAATTCCCAAGGTACACCACCCTTAGTCAATTGCTCAATATCGGCCCATTGCTCTCTGTCTGGTTCTATATAAGATTGCAGCAAAATGTATTACAAACCGGTTGAGACCTGCAATGGACTTGATCATTAGTGAAGAGCAAAGCGCTTTTGTCCCTGGACGGCTTATAACTGATAATATCCTAGTGGCATATGAAAGTGTGCATACTATGAAGAGGAGGAAGAAAGGGAACAGTTTTGCTTGTGCTGTCAAGTTAGATATGATAAAGGCCTACAACCAAGTTGAGTGGCATTTCCGTGAGGCCATTCTAACAACGCTAGGGTTCAGCATGATCTTTACTCGTTTGATAATGAAGTCTGTTACTTCAGTCAGGTTCTCAATTCGTTTTAATGGAAAACTACAGCCTTTTTTCACACCTTCACGTGGATTTAGGCAAGGAGATCCAGTGTCTCCATATCTCTTTTTGATATGTGCGGAAGGCCTCTCTTCGCTGCTAAAGTCACATATTGGAGGACATATCGACAGAGGTATTTGAGTAAGTTATAGATCACCTTGGTTGTCACATTTACTGTTTGCAGATGATAGTTTGATTTTCATCAGTGCAACTAATCAAAGTGCTATACGACTGAATGAGATCCTTAGAATTTATGAGGATGCTTCTGGGCAGTGTGTCAATCGCGATAAAAGCTCTATCTATTTCAGCTCCAACACACCAGCACACTTGAGACAGCAGCTGAAAGCAGTCCTGAACGTTCCTGTTGAGGCGTTTAGTGAGCGTTATTTGGTGCTGCCAACTGCTGTTGGTCGTATTAACAGTGGCACCTTTGATCACAACGGGGAGAGGGCATGGAGCAAGATGCAGGGATGGTTAGAAAAGCTGCTAGCTTGTGCCGAGCGTGAAACCTTGCTAAAGTCGGTGGTTCAAGCCATTCCAACTTACTCGATGAGCACTTTTTTGCTCACTAAAAATGTCTATAAGAGTCTTACTTCTCCAATGGCAAAGTTTTTTGGAGTAGTTCTCTTGACAAGAATGGGATGCATTGGGTGTCATGGAAGAATTTAGCAACACCAAAATGCAAAGGAGGTATGGGCTTTCGAGACCCTCATCATTTTAACCTTGCGCTGCTTTGAAAACACGGATGGAGGTTCCTAACCAACCCGAGTTCTCTCGGTGCAAGGGTTTTAAAAGGCCGCTACTTCCCTGACATAGATTTTATGCATGCAACAGTCCCTAAGTCTGCTTCTGCAACTTGGAGGGCGATCATAGCTGGCAGGGAAGCTCTGAAGGCGGGTTTGATCAAAAGAGTGGGAGATGGATCTCCCATTGATGCGTGGACAGATAAGTGGATTTCGGGCACAATTTCTATGTCCCCCATGGTGAATCCAGCATCTGCTACAGTCCACATGGTGTCAGACCTCATTGACACGGATAACTGGTCCTGGTGACAGGAGCTAGTTAGGTCAAACTTCATTGCCCCAGATGCGGATGCGATCCTCAACATACCAATCAGGCGTGGGGGTGGTGATGATTTCTTTGCTTGGGCCTTTGAGACTGCTGGTAACTACACAGTTAAATCGGCGTACCGTGCTCTAATGACTCAGAACGAGCATCTTGCTCTAGGGGAAGGGACGGATACCGGAGCTTCAAGAGATGAATCATGACTGTGGAGTGCTCTATGGAAACTCAAAGTTATCCCAAAGGTTCATGTGTTTTGGTGGCATGTACTTTGACGGATTCTGCCTGATGAGTGCCCACTTAAACACCGTCATATTGCAGTCATTGATAGATGCAATGTTTGCTTGGCCAAGGAGGAAGATCTTGTGCATGCTCTCATTCAATGTAGTCATGCGCAGCGCTTCTGGAATGAAGCATTTGCTTGGTTTGGCATCAGACTACCTCCACTTCACCCGGACTCTTGGTCTCGGGATATCTTATGCGATACTCGGTTTGCTGAGGATGATCGACCAAAGATCATCACCATTATGTGGACGATTTGGCATTCTCGTAACGATATCAAACATGGAGAAGAAGGTAGGGACCTGACAGCAGCTCTTCGAGCCACTAAGGAAGCCCTAGCCCTACATGAGATGCCATGCAACACACCCACAGTTCTTCCTGGACATGGGTGGAGACCACCAAAACAAGGTGTGATCAAGATCACTACTGATGGGGCACTGAATTTTGAAGATGGAAGGGGGGGGGGGATGCAGGGGGCTTTGCTCGTTCCTCCAATGCACAATTAGGGGCCTGGTGCAAACCATTTGTGGGCATCTCTGACCCACTTATTGTTGAAGCTTTGGCAGTGCGAGAAGGAGCCCGCTTGGCTGCATTACGAGGGCTAACGCATGCGATCATGGAAGTGGACTGTCTGGAGTTGGTGACACTCTAGAACACTCGCCATAATTCTCGTTCGATTGTGGCACCTATCTTAGAAGAAATAGGAGATCTAGTCTTTAATTTTCCTGTATTTTTGATTCAACATGTAAACAGGTCGGCAAACTTACCGGCACATCTTTGTGCTTAGCGTGCTTGCACTCTGAATGTGACCGAAAGTTGACTCGACAAAACACTGAGCTTCCTGGTATCAAGCCTGTTGGATGATTGTCCAAGGAACTCTTTTGTTGAATAAAAGCTCTCTGATTTGATCACAAAAAAAAGACGGTCCTGCATACCCTTTGCAAAATACGTTCCCTGCCACGTCAATTGCGGTTGGTGCAGCCGAACTGGTCAGGCGCGCTGGAGATGGGATGAGATGAGACGAACCAAGCCGCACGGCCAGCTCAGAAATAAAAAATAACAACTTCAGACAGCTGTTCATGCTGCTAGACCGAGGACATCTCGAACGACAACCCGCAAAAAATCTCTCTTATCCGTGCATAGACAAGAGGACCAGTCCACCGATACGAATGCAAGAGGTTGACATCCAACACTAGCCGCATACATTTTCACAACAACTCTAATCAACCGGACGGAATTCAGTCAAACAGGACGAACTTTGATATAAACACGACAAATTTCGTTGAAAGTAGAATAATTTGTACATCAAACCGGACGATATTTCGTCCGATGAAGTAAAAACCTAAAAGTAAAACCTAAACTATGATATACTTCACGGTGACCTCATAGCTAATGTCGGGCTGGCCGATTGCTCCTCCTCCATCATCGTTGCCCGACCCATCGTGGGAGTCAAAGTCGTCGTCGGGTTTGGGGCGGCGGAAGGTGGTGGCGCCGGGGCAAGGCTCCCCGGCAACCGCCTGACGCTCATAGATGATTCTCTCTGCCTCCTCCTGCACCCTGCACAGTGCAGCCACGACCACCGACGATGTGGTCTGGCGGAGATGGCGGCGGTCATTGGAGGCGTCATCGTTGGGGGCGGCGGCGATCTCGATGAGAGACCATTCGTCGCCATACCTGGCCATCTCCCCTTTGAGGCGGCGGAGACGGTGCTTGGATGTCTCTGACATAGTCACAAAGAGGTCTAGGGCCTAGGCGCATGCCATGTCTTGGTACGCCGCAATGTGTGGCGCCGGGATGTCAGAGTCCATGAGCTGGGATCAGCGCGCGACGTTGCGCCTGTCCTGTCGGCGTTGCTCCCTCACTTTTATCTCCGATTTGTAGGAGAAATCGTGTCCAGGCCGCCACGCGGACCTATACATGTTAGTGTTAGATGGCTTCTGCGGTATGGAATGCACGGTTCGGACGGTTGCAGGAGGTTTACAGGTCTGCTTGCCATGATACAATTGTACATATGAGCTGTAATGAAGTTTCTACAAGATTGGGTTTCATTAAGCGACCAACAAGATTACCAAGATGCAACACATGAACCACTTATATAGAAGTTGTGATCATCATTTATCAACTCAGCCAATAACTCCATCAGCGGAATGGGGCGAAAGTATTCATATCATGGGAACTGAATGTACTAACATGGTTGCCATTGGCGTGGCTCACAACAATAGATGCCAATGCCAACGCCTTCGCCTCCCTTCGAGATCTGAGTGAGCTGTCCCCCACAGCCGCTATCTCTGCCGCCAATCAAAATCCTCCTCTGCCGTGTGCTACATAGTTCCCTTGAAAGAACACATGAACAAACACCTACAAAATTCTCAGGGGATTAATTGATGGAAACACATGTCCGTTAGTTCAGCTGGACCAGCTCCCATCGCTGATGTGGCAGGGAAGACATGGCCCAACGTATCACGAAACATACATAGGACCGTACTCGTTACATATTTGCTGAAGGAAATATTGTTGGGATCTACAGTAGGGTGCGTCGACTGCAAATTAAAATTTTCCTATGCGTAGAACAACAGGAACATGCTACGGGAGATGGATCATAGTTTGTTACCACTAGACGCGCAGTGCCGTGCAGCAGAAGAAGAGTTGGGGCAGCGCGTCCACGTGGATCGTTTCCTCCTCGTCCGATCTCCCTCGAACAGCCGGTCGTCTGATCCCACGTACAAGTTCGCCGGAGCGGCACAAGTGCATTGCCTCTAACAGTATCTGCGCGTGCAGGAGGAACACCATGAGGTGGACTGCTAGGTCCAATCACACAGTCGGCAACGAGTGGAGGTGGCTATTTGCAACAGATGCAAACCCTAGTGACAGCACCGAAGCGATCAACTTCATAAGTGTGCCGCACCTCCACTTTATATAGGCGTCCGTCACGGGCTCAACACTTGGGCCTCGCACGGACCCTAAAGCCCACAAGTCGACTCGGCCACAATCCGAATACATCTCGAATCACATCCGACCAGTGTCCTCAGATCCGACCTCGTAGGTTCCTTCCCTTAAGTGCGCGACCCCTTAGGTTCAAGTCGTCTTGGTCGCAGTTCGGATCACCTCCGAACTGCACGGTTGGTAGCAGCCTCTAGCAAGGCATGCCGAACACCAAGCAGACTGTGAAGCTAGTTAGGCGAACCTGTACATCATACTTCTGTTCCCTTTGCCACACGATATATGTTGTCGGGCTCAAGGCGAGTCTGTCATCCTTGTGGTAGCCCGACCTCTTTCTCGTTCCAGTGATGCCGACTACTATCCGGATTATCTCATAATCCTTGTCGCATGGCCATGCTTATCTTGGTTGGATCACACGAGGGGCCCATAGTATATCTTTCCTAATCGGAGGGGCAAATCCCATCTTGCTCGACCATGTCCCGCAACATGGGTCTGGACAAGCCTGAAACCTACCTTTGTAACTACCCAGTTACGGAGTAGCGTTTGGTCGGCCCAAAGCAGGTCTGTCACCATCCCGAGTACATGCGCCAGCTCAGGTCTTAGGACATAGAACGTATGTTGTACTAGAGACTCACAGATGACATATCGCTACGTCTCATAGTTGGGTCCGTCCGACTCGGACCTTATCTCGACTCGGATTCGACTACATTGAATCCGACAAGATCCTTCCGAGTCCATATTATACGGTTAGCATCCAATGCTCCATGGCGACCGAGCCATTGACCGTGTCATATGTTAGTCTAGTCCGATGTGTACCCACACGCCACTTTCGACTAGGGACAGTTTAGGATGTATCATTAAACACAAGATCTCACAGACAAGTCACGTACTTGCCAACAAGTATCATTGATTGCATCCATGGACTATCTTTATTCATAAACACATAGGAAATATCGTCATACATGATTGCCTCTAGGGCATATCTCCAACAGTCTCCCACTTGCACTAGAGTCAATCAAATAGACATCGAATGCCCATAGCTCTAACGTGCCCCTCATGCTTGGGTTGCGGAAGCGGCTTATTCAACGGATATGCAACATTTGCATCCGCGTGAATCTTGCATAACTCTACATCACCATTCTTTACGATCTTTCGTATCAGGTGATATTTCTGATCTATGTGTCTGACCTTGTGGTGATTCCTCGGCTCCTTGGCTTGTGCGATGGCACCAGAATTATCACAATAAAGGTCCAACGATTTCATCGAGGCTGGGAAAATACCAAGATCATCCAGAAAATGCCGGATCCAAACACCTTCCTTTGTAGCTTCACAAGCCGCAATGTATTCGACTTCTGTGGTAGAATCGGCCACCGTATCCTGCTTGGAACTCATCCAGTGCACTGCCCCTCCGTTCAGGACGTACACGAATCTGGACTGTGATCGACGATCATCTCTGTCGGTTTGGAAACTAGCATCGGCATAACCCCTTGCGACGAGCTCTTCCTCACCTCCATAAACTAGGAACATCTCTTTAGTCCTTTTCAGGTACTTCAAAATAGTCTTTACCATTGCCCAGTGACTCTCACCTGGGTTAGCTTGGTATCTGCTTGTTAGGCTTATTGCAGAAGCAACATCAGGCCTTGTACATATCATGGCATACATGATGGATCTGATTGCCGAGGCATACAGAATCCTACTCATCCTGCTTCGCTCATCAGATGTCGAAGGACTTTGAGTCTCGCTTAGCCTTATACCATGTGAGAGTGGCAAGAACCCTTTCTTCGCCTCACTCATGTTGAACCGCTTCAACACTTTATCTATGTACGTGCTCTGGCTTAAGCCGAGAAGCCTCCTCAATCTATCTCTGTATATCTTAATGCCTAAAATATACACTGCCTCACCAAGGTGTTTCATCGAAAACTTGCCATTCAATGAATCCTTGACCGAGTTTAGCATCGAAACATTATTTCCGATCAGTAGTATGTCATCCACATACAAGATCAAAAATACTACCGAGCTCCCACTTAACTTCTTGTATAAACAAGCGTCCTCTTCGCTTTTGATGAAACTAAGACCAGTGACGACCTCATCAAAATGAATATTCCAGCTCCGAGATGCTTGCCTCAACCCATAAATGGATCTCTTGAGCTTGCGTACCTTACTAGTGCTAGTCGGATCGACAAAACCCTCGGGTTGTATCATATACACGTCCTCGGTTCTATGAAGGAAAGCCGTTTTGACATCCATCTGCCATATCTCATAATCGAAATATGCAGCTATAGCTAGTACGATCCTCGCCGACTTCAGCATTGCTACCGACGAGTAAGTCTCGCTGTTGGTGTCAAAACCGGCGGATCTCGGGTAGCGGGTCCCGAATTGTGCGTCTAGGCGGATGGTAACAAGAGACAAGGGACACGATGTTTTACCCAGGTTCGGGCCCTCTTGATGGAGGTAAAACCCTACGTCCTGCTTGATTGATATTGATGATGTGGGTATTACAAGAGTAGATCTACCACGAGATCAAGGAGGCTAAACCCTAGAAGCTAGCCTATGGTATGATTGTTGTTCGTCCTATGGACTAAAACCATCCAGTTTATATAGACACCGAAGAGGGCTAGGGTTACACAGAGTCGGTTACAATGGTAGGAGATCTACATATCCGTATCGCCAAGCCTTCCTTCCACGCCAAGGAAAGTCCCATCCGGACATGGGACAAAGTCTTCAATCTTGTATCTTCATAGTCTTGGAGTCCGGCCGATGCTGATAGTTCGGCTATCCGGACACCCCCTAGTCCAGGACTCCCTCAGTAGCCCCTGAACCAGGCTTCAATGATGACGAGTCCGGCGCGCACATTGTCTTCGGCATTGCAAGGCGGGTTCCTCCTCCGAATAATTCTTAGAACATCGTGAACAACAGGATAGTGTCCGGCTCTGCAAAATAAATTCCACATACCACCGTAGAGAGAATAATATTTACACAAGTTCAATCTGCTGACGTATTTTGTGGCGCGACATCACACCACCACCAAGCCTTTACTCAAATTGTTTTTATTGTACCACCTCAGCGCGTTTAGCGAAGCGGTTTCCTTGGCACATCTTGTCGAAGCAGAGATCGTGTTCCCCTTATTTCAGGATTCCCATCAATACGGACGTAGGTAGCCCAACCGCGCCATTGATTGCGGCGCTTGGGAGATAAGCGAGTTTTATCAGGCCGGTGGGGACGCATGGTCTCGTCCGCCCATATAAGGGGATAAAAGACCCACCCTTTTACCTACGCCTTCTTCCTCCTTTGCTTATCCATCTCCGCAAACTCGAGCTCCAGCGCCCAAGTCCGCACATCTCACCTCAATCTTCTCCAACTATGTCCGGAGCGGGAGGCAAGTGGATGGCCTCCTCCGTTACGGAGGGGCACATCAAGAAGTTGCGCAGCGCCGGATATCTGTCCAGCGACATCGCGCACCGGCTCCCCGACGAGGGGGAGCTCATCCCCACCCCCGGGCCCCATGAGAGGGTAGTATTCCTTTCCCATTTACTCCGCGGACTGGGATTCCCACTCCATCCCTTTGTCCGGGGGCTCATGTTCTACTACGGCCTGGATTTCCATGATCTGGCCCCGAATTTCATCCTCAACATCTCGGCGTTTATCGTCGTGTGTGAGGCCTTCCTCTGCATCCAGCCCCACTTCGGCTCATGGCTCAAGACCTTCAGTGTCAAGCCGAAGGTTGTGAAGGGCAGCCAAGCAGAGTGCGGAGGCGCCATGGTGGGCAAGATGCCCAGTGTTACTTGGCTCGAGGGCACCTTCGTGGAAACCATTAAGGGGTGGTAATCGGGGTGGTTCTACATCACCGAGCCGCGTGACCCTGAATGGGCAGCGGCCCCCGAATTCAGATCTGGCATCCCCATACGGCTCACCTCCTGGAAAGAGAGTGGCCTGACGTGGGGTGATTCGGAGGAGCTGACCGGACTCCAAGCCTGCGTCCAAAAGCTAGTGAACAAGAAGCTCAAGCTTGTCAACATAGTCCAGGTCATGCTCATCCGCCGGATCCTCCCGTGCCAACAACGGGACTTCAATATGTGGGAGTTCGATTCGGCGCAGCATCAGACTTTGAGCAGGCTCTTCGACACTACGTACGAAGAGGCCTGGAGGGTGCTGTTTAAGGGCGCCGAGGCTCCCGCATCCGCTACCGAAGATCGCGGATTCACCTCGCAGCGTCCGGCTAGCGAGGTAAGTGATTTTACCCTTTACGGGACACTTTTTCCATAGTTTGACTCTATGTGGGATCTAAACTCCCTCTCCTTTGAGAGGACTGGCTGAAGAAGGTCGAGCAGACTAACTATCTGGCCCCTTTGCCAGAAGACCCAGCGGACGCCCGCTTAACGGGGCTGCTGGTTCCGGCACCCCACGTGGTGCCAGAGAAGAAGTCCAAGAAGAAGTCCACATGCACTCGAAAGAGTTCCCGTTTTTAGGTGTCATCGGACTTATCGTCCGGTGACTCCGAGGCGGACTCCTCCCACGAAAGCGAGGAGGAGAAGAAAGAGGCCTCTCCCCCAGCGGGGGGAGGGAAGAAAAGGAAGGCCTCCCCAACGAGGGAGGCCGAAGGGTCCAAGAAGGGAAGGACTCTTCCCCCGAACTGCTCTGCCAACGCCGGCGACGATGACGAGGACTGGCCTTCAAGGGCCAAGCCCCTGGCGAGATTGTAAGTATCCGGACTCCCGAATAACTTCATGATTTTTCTTTTTACCACATGGTGTCTTTCTAATGCCGCATACAACCCTGCAGTCCGCCCAAGGATGATCTTCCCGCTTTGTCGAGCGGGTCCTTGGGTGCATCGGATATGGATTCCCTTCCGACCGCCTCCACCCCCCGTGATGCGGACGATGCCGAGGTGGGATCCCGGGAAGGGACCCGCCAGGAGGACGAGGCCCCGGAGGTGCCGCAGGGCAACCTCCCGGAGTTTGCACCAGACTCCGCACCGGAACTTGTAGTGGCTCCGGAGTCCGGCGGGCGGCCCCTTCATAAGAAGGGCAAGACCGTGACGCCGGCGGCCTCCGTCCAACCGGAGGCGCCGGATAGCTTGCTGGAGGCGCTCAACGACACTTCCATCAAAGAGGAACACCACACCGTCATGAGTGCGGTGATTCAGAAGGTTCAGCTCGCCAAGAGCGGGCTGACCGAAGCCTGCAGCAGCCTTCTAATAGGCTTTGAGGTAAGAATTTTGATATATGTAAAATAGTACCGCATAGACAGTAGCCCCTAATGCTTGGTTCGGTGTTTGGAAAGAAAAGCCGGACAGAGGATCTAAAAAGATATACGCAGGAGTCATAAAAAATATGTCAATATGGGATTGCAGGCTGTGCTGCTGACCTCTGCCGCACTGACTGCGGAGGTCAATACTTTGAAGCAAAGCCTCGAGCGGTCCGAGAACAAGCTCGGCCGTGCCAAGAAGCAGCTCGAGGAGAAGGAAGGTGAGTAACACCTTATTAAAATTGTACCTTACGGAAAAGGATTTGGTTGCAAGAATGACAAGGATAACGTGGGTATTGCAGGGGCCACGAACGAGGTGGCGACCCTGAAGGAGGCGGTGTCCGCGGCCGAATGTAATGCGGCCGCGGAGCGCACCGAGCGAGAGAAGCAGGAGGCGCGGGTGGCGGAGGCACATCAAGAGCTCCAGGCTCTCGTGGAAAAACATGAGAGTTTGGAGCGTGACTCGAAGACTCGAGAGTCCGAGCTTGCATCGGCTCTTGAGAGTGCCAAAGCCGCTAAGGCCGAAGCCTACAAGGCCCTCAGGAAATCGAGGCGTTGAAGAAAATAGCGGCGGGTAAGGCATTTTTCATGCAAAGCAAGCATGTGAGTGTGAATTACCTATCACTTACCCGAATTCGGAGTTCTCAAGGAGCATTCTCAGATCTGCCCCGCAGCGTGTCCGATGCTGCCGCTTTCTATAGGGCCGAGGAGGGGAGCTCGACGGAGAAGGTCTTCTGGTCTCAGTATGCTGAGGCCGGACATCCGGTGCCCCTTAGCGACCAGCTGAAGCAGCTGGTTGAGCTCCACAAGGTGGCCGAACAGGCCATGAAGGGCCTCATAGTTCGGCTGTGGCCCAATGAGGCCATGCCTAGGAGCTACTTCGGCCTGGTGCGGCGGCTGGTGGATGCTTGTCCATGGGTTGAAGTCATCAAGCACTCCACCTGTATTGAAGGTGCCCGTCAGGCCCTTGCCCGCGCAAAGATGCAATGGGGCAAGATGGATGCTGAGAAGCTTGTGATGGACGTGCCACCGCCGGGCAAGGAGTATCGCACGCCCGAGATGTATTATAAAAGTGTCCTGAAGGGTACCCGCATTATTGCGGGTGAGTGCTCCAAAGATGTAATATTTGAGTAGACTCGCATTTTGTTATCCTGTGCGCCGAAAACTTTGTTCATATGCGCTAAGCAACGCTTATTAATTTAAAATATTACCTTCTTTGCGGCCGTTTTATCAAATCCAAGAGATGGCAAGTCGTCGGCTTCAGCCCCCATGCCACGAGTGCTGGGGTGTTCAGGATAAATTTGAGCACTCTTGTTCCCATTTTTGGGTCCATCTAGGGAGGCGCTCAACACAACGAACGAGGCAACCGGACTTATAATGCTTGAACACTCTCACTTAGCCATAGAATTCTATAAATTTAAATTTTGGCGAAGCCCCTAGTGTCCGGAAGGCTGAATTTGGGGTGCTATGCACGCCTGGGCCGGACAAAGCCGGTTCCTCGCTCTAAGCGGCATAAGTCTTTAGGGACTCGAAAAAACATCTCGAATAGCGACCGGCTCTCGCCTCATCATGACGGTCAGTTTTAGCTTTCTCCACTGAGGCGCTCACCCAGCTCAACTAGGGCGCAATCGCAGTGGTTCTCCTAGTGGTACCTTAGCCGATACAACGGAACGTAAGGTACCAAAACATGGGAGATGGGCAAACCCAACTATTGACCCAAGACATGATTCGGAGCCGATGCATATAATGCTATAAGTTCGGGGTGCCGCACTTGTGAAAGTGTTCGGACTTATCACACCATGATGCGGGAAACATAAGCCCCTGGTGTATTTAGCCGTACCAAAGTGTACGGATGCAACATGTCATAAATGAACATATGTATAAGAAAGAAATGCAATTATAAGCAAAAAGGTGCTGCATTGTTTATTCAAGAAATACTGCCGTGAATGCAGAACGATACAAATAGTGTGGTAAGCAAGGGATGGGACTATTGAACATGTCCCCTGTCAGGACCCCGACTCGATGTCACATCGATCTAGCCGGTAACACCTCATATCACTTTGCGGCCTCACGCACGGTATCCCCACGGGTGTCGCCTTACCTTTGCCCGGGACCGTTTGCGCCTTTTGGCTCACGTATATGAAGTGTCGCTAGCATCCATATGATAAGGAGCCCGGGCTGACATGACTAGTCGTAAACCCAAAGTGGCACAGACTTACAGGGACAGGCATCCATGACCCAGCTTCGAACGTGTCGGTCATCAGCAAGTGGGTCCGGGCTGTAGCACTGGGCTAGCAGGACTCCGGTAAACCGGGCTGTAGCGGGCTAACAGGACTCCGGTACTCAATGCGTGACATTTCCCCGAAGGGACAGACACAGGAACGAAGAAGGACACATGCCGGCCAGCCTAAGTGTTCCAGAGCAGTAGCAAGCTACCATGGCTCAACGGTAACACTAGGAGACATTTCCCGGTAAGAGAGGCTACTAAAGATAAACAACTAGGTAGTCAGATCCCACACATACCAAGCATTTCAATCATACACACAGTATGCTCGATATGTGCAAATACAACGAAGCATCACAACATGACTCTACGACACAAGTACTTTATTTAAGGCTCAGGGAGCCATACATAACATACACAAAGGTACGGGTCTCACGACCCAACATTCAAGTCATACAGTCATACAAACCAGCAGCGGAAGTAACTTGTCTGAGTACAGACAACTTGTAAAATAAAAGAGGCTTGGAAAGCCTAGCTATACTACGTGGTCCTTCACAAGCTCAGGATCACCACCTGGGCCTTTAGCCTACTCGTTGATGTCAACGTCTACGTAGAACCCATCAGAAGGGGTTGCAGCGTCTTCTGTAAAATGTAAATTATAGCAACATGAGTACAAAGGTACTCAGCAAGACTTACATCAGATCCTACATACATGCATATTATCAAGAAGGGTTGGTGGAGTTATTGCAGCAAGCCAGCTTTGACTCTTGGCTAGACTATCCTACGATACTCCAACTTGAAATGGTTTTGCGCACACGAGTCCACTACTCACCACTTCAATACACTACCGAGGATCCGCCTCCGTCTTTCTACGGAAGAGCCATCCTCGGCACTCACACTTATCTTGAGGCTTTTAGTAGTTTCCATTTACTTGTCTATGAACTGTATAGGCAACCAAGTAGTCCTTTACCGCGGACGCGGCTATTCGAATAGATCATGTTAACCCTGCAGGGGTGTACTTCTTCATACACGCTCTCACCTCTTACCGTCGTTTACACGACATGTACTCGGCAACCTTCAAGCGGAAGCCCAACGTGGGTGTCGGCCACGACCTACCTAATCACCTAAGCCTCCAGTCCAGGTTTATCGCCTATCCAGGTTCCATCCGCAGGGAGTCCGGCCGAGATATCCCATACGGCCCCGAACGATGTGAACAGGGTTCCCGAGATACCTAACGGGTATTCGGTACACCGTGCCACGTACCTACCGCATCACAGCCCACCCCTACGGTCAGCGCTGTCCACGGCCTCCAGTAGGCTACAAACACCAGAAACTACTTGCAACTCCTGGACGGAGAACTAGGGTGAATAAGAAGCCGAGAGGGTCCATTGGTTTCGGGCCCAATGCATGGTAGTAGCTGATTCTTAAATCACACATACAGATCTCAGTGCTTAAGGTCGGCTTCAATGAAACAACCCACCATGTACTCCTACATGGCCTCTCATCGATACCTTTACCAAATCGTGTTCACCACACCACTCTCATTACTGACATAATCATTTCACTCTAGCCCATCACCCAGATGAACCAGACCTGACCCGACTCTAAGCATAGCAGGCATAGCAAGGTAGGAACAACACATACATATGGCTCAATCAACTCCTACACATGCTAGTGGGTTTCATCTAGTTACTGTGGCAATGACAGGTCATGCAGAGGAAAAGGGTTCAACTACCGTAGCACACAGCAGTTTGAATCGCGTTGTCTTAATGCAGTAAAAGAGAGCAGGAGCGAGAACAAGGGATTGTATCGATATGATCAAATGGTTGGTTGCTTGCCTGATGGTTCGATGCACTGATACGGTTCTTCGTTAGGGTAATCACGGTACTCCTCGGAGGCAGAACCTATCGCAAAGGACACCGATACACAACCATCACCAAACAATGTGCAACAATATGATGCGTGCATGAAACATGGCAATATGAGTGTGTTGGGCTAATGCAACTAAGACCAGAAGGGTTTGAACCAATTTGAATCAAAGATTCAAATTTCAAACTCAGAACATGGCCCTTTAAAGTGCTTTTCCTTGTTCTGCATTAAACATTAAGTTAACTTGTTTAGTCATGCATGAAAATAGTACAGATGGATAGATTGGATTTTTCTGATCATTTTTCATATATAATTTGTCTGATTTGGAGTTACAGAATAAAAGTTATGAATTTTTGAAGTTTAAATTATATTCTGGAATTTCCTGATTTAATTTAAATCCAGAAATATATATATTGCGCCAGCATGACGTCAGCACGACGTCAGCGGTCAACTGCGGCTGGCTGGGGTCAAACCTGACGTGTGGGGTCCACACGTCAGTGACAGGGGGGTTTAACAGAGGTTAGTTTAATCCTAACTAAGAGTTAGTGGCGCTGGGGCCCACTGGTCAGTGTCAGGGGGGTTAACTAATAGTGATTAGCGCTAAGCTAACCACCTGGCCGACGGGGCCCACGCGTCAGTGACTCTGGGGGGGGGGGTCAAACCCCAGGTCGAACAAGTCAAACCCGCCGGCGGTTAGTCGCCGGCGAGGTCCGCGGCGTACATGTGCCCCGGGTTTCCTCTGTGGTGCTCCAAACGGCGTGCGGCTAGGTGCGTTGGAAAGCTAGCTCGATGGCGCGTCGGGCGGTGGCCGTGGCTGGGCCTGGGGTGGCCGGAGTCGACGGCGGCGAGCTCGGCTGCGGCCGCCGGGGTTCGGTCGTGTACGGAAACGGGGTTGGAGCTCGAAGGCGAGCGAAGCAAGGCGCTAGGGATGCTCTACGAGGCCTTACGAACTTGTTGGACTCACCGGGGTGACCAAATGGTCACCGGAGCTGCGTCGACGGCGAGCTCGGCGACGGCGGAGGTTCGGCCGTGGTGGGAACGGAGTTTCGGCGCGGGAACGAGGGAGAGAAGAGAGGGAAACGGTGGCGGAGCTCACCGCGGTTGCAGCGGGCGTCGAAGCGGGCTCGGGGACGCACTGGAGACGGCGAATCGACGGCGATGGTGGTCGGAGCCCGAGGAGGAAGACGATGGCGACGGCGGCTCCACAGGGCGTCCGGCGTCTTGTGGCTCGACGGAGAGCTTCAGGGCGAGGGGGCGGAGCTCCTGCGCGAGTCGGGAAGGCGAGGGGAGGCCGGTGGCGGCGGCTATGGCGAACGGCGGCGATGGGTGCGTTCGGACACGGGAGAGAGAGAGCGAGGGAGAGGAGA
>NC_041383.1:191008674-191017530 GCF_002162155.2 Triticum dicoccoides
GACACCGTCGTCCATAGAGAACTTCAAAAGGGGCTTTACCCAAGCTAGATTGATAGCTGTTGTTGTAAGCGAATTCGGCAAATGGAAGGCACTTCTCCCAGTCCATTCCGAATGAGATAACAGAGGCTCGAAGCATGTCTTCTAGAATCTGGTTGACGCGTTCCACTTGACCACTCGACTGAGGGTGGAAGGCGGTGCTAAAGGAGAGACGGGTCCCCATAGCATTTTGGAAGCTTTCCCAAAATCGAGAGGTGAAAAGACTTCCTCGATCCGAGTTAATTTCCAAAGGAACACCATGGAGAGACACTATACGGGAGATGTATAAGTCTGCCAGCTGACTAGCGGTTATACTCTCACGAACAGGTAGGAAATGGGCTACTTTGGAAAGACGATCGACAATGACGAAGATAGCATTATTCCCTCTCTTGGTCTTGGATAAACCGATAATGAAATCCATACCAATTTTATCCCATTTCCATTCAGGAATAGCTAAGGGTTGAAGGGTGCCAGCAGGCCGTTGATGCTCTGCTTTTACACGACGACAGACATCGCAATTAGCAATATACTGAGCAGTTTCTCTCTTCATCCTGGTCCACCAGAACCTCTGGCGTAGGTCCTGATACATCTTAGTGCTACCGGGATGAATGGTGAGAGGAGATTCATGAGCTTCCTTAAGGATCAATCGCCTCAGGTTTCGCACTTTGGGAACCACTAGTCGATTCCCGAAGTATACGACCCCTTGATCATTAATGGAGAAACAATTCGCAATTCCTTTCTTGATGTTTCTCTTGATGCGGGAGATTCCCGGATCTACCTTCTATGCTTTGATGATCTGATCCGTAAGGGTAGGTTTTGCCACCAAGGTGGAAAGAAAACCTTGAGGAACATTGTGAAGGTTAAGCTTCCGAAATTCCTCATGGAGAAGCGGTTGACTTTGTTGTAACATCAGGTTGTTACAATAAGATTTACGACTTAGCGCATCAGCCATGACGTTAGCTTTCCCTGGGGTGTAGGTTATTCCTAAGTCAAAGTCTGTGATCAACTCAACCCAACGTCTTTGCCTGAGATTCAAATCCGGTTGGGTGAAAATGTACTTCAGACTTTGGTGATCAGTGAATATTTCGCAACGGTTACCGAGGAGGTAATGTCGCCAGGTCTTGAGTGCATAGACTACGGCTGCAAGCTCTAGATCATGAGTAGGATAATTCTCCTCATGTGGGTGCAATTGCCGTGAAGCATAGGCAATTACGTGTCGATCTTGCATGAGAATGCAATCTAGTCCTTGTCGCGAGGCGTCGCAGTAGATAACAAAGTCCTTGGAGAAGTCTGGCGGTACCAGTACGGGAGCAGAGGTCAGGCGTCTTTTCAGTTCCTGAAAGCTGTGCTCACATTGTGGAGTCCATTCGAACTTCTTATCTTTCTTGAGGAGTTCGGTTAGAGGTTTAGCAACCTTGGCGAAGTTCTCGACAAAGCGACGACAATAGCTCGCTAAGCCCAGAAAACTCCGAACTTGCTTGACCGATTCAGGTGGAGTCCAATTAAGGACAGCTTGAACTCGCTCAGGGTTAACAGCAATACCTTCACCAGATATTACATGACCCAGATAGGTCACTTCTGACAACCAGAATTCACATTTAGAAAATTTGGCATAAAGGCGATGCTCTCGAAGTTTCTTCAACACTAGCCTTAGATGTTCGGCATGTTCCTCCTCGTTCTTGGAGTAGATGAGTATATCATCGAGGTAAACCATGACGAATTTATCCAAATACTCCATGAAGATTGAGTTCATTAACCGAGAAAAGGTGGCTGGAGCGTTGGTTAAACCGAAGGACATGACGGTGTACTCGTATTGGCCATAACGAGTGACAAAGGCCGTTTTAGGAATGTCCCCGTTTCTGATTTTGATTTGATGGTAGCCCAACCTCAAATCCATCTTGGAGAAGACTGAGGATCCAGCGATCTGATCATACAGGTCGTTGATCCTGGGGAGCGGATATTTGTTCTTGATTGTGACCAAATTGACAGGTCGATAATCTACAACCATCCGGTCCGTACCATCCTTCTTCTTGACGAATAGGACGGGGCAAGCCCACGGAGATGAGCTAGGTCGAATGAAACCCTTTTTCAAGGACTCATCGAGTTGTTTCTTAAGCTCGGCTAGTTCTAGTGGTGCCATCTTATAGGGTCTTCTAGCAATCGGAACGGTTCCTGGAATGAGGTCTATTACGAACTCAACATCTCTGTCAGGTGGAACACCTGGCAATTCCTCTGGGAAGACATTCGGGAAGTCACGGACTACCGGAACGTCCTCAAGGTCTGGCAAAGGGCTGGCGTTAAGAGAATATAATTGTCGCTTGGCTAGTCGGGTTAAGACATTGACTATCTTGCCCGAAGGGTGAATGAGTTGAACAGTCCTAGAGAAGCAATCAATTTTGGCTTGATGAGCTGACATCCAGTCCATACCCAAAATGATATTAATATCTGAAGATTTAAGGGCTATCAAAGATGCGAGGAAAACTAGTCTGTCGACTTGGATTTCATTTCCATGGCTTACTCTAGAAGTTTGCCATTTGGATCCCGGAGTTTGAATTACCATAGAGATTGGCATATCACCGAATGCGACGTTATGCAAACGAGCATAATTTTCGGATATAAAAGAATGAGAGGCTCCTGTATCGAAAAGAACAGATGCCGGGTGGCAATTAACAAGAAGCGTACCGAGAACAACGTTGGGATCCTCTTGAGCTTCTTCGGCAGAGATACAGTTGACATGGCCACGTGAGGCGGTGACCGGCTTGGCGTGGAATACTTTTCCTGTCGGCTTGCCATGGCCAACAGCTTTAGCAGACTGGTTGGGGTTGGTCTGGGGACACTCACGCATATAGTGGCCAGATTCCCCACACTTGAAACAAGTCACGGAACTGGTACGTGGAGGAGCATTGTTGGTTGGACCCCCATAGGGCTTGGCCGGTGCAGACTGTTGAACAGGGCGAGGCGCCTGGAAAGATGGCCTTGGTGTGAACCTGGGTGGCAGGGCGGTGTTGGGCACCCATACGCGGCGCTTCTGAGGACCAGAACCGGATGAGGAACCCATGTCACGGCCATGCTTGCGTGTTGCATCATAGTCAGTCTGACCAGTTTCAGCACTGATGGCTTTGTTGACAAGTTTCTGAAAAGATGTGCACTCATGCAGACGGAGGTCACGGCGAAGCTCAGGACTAAGTCCCTTACGGAACCTTGCTTGCTTCTTGGCATCAGTAGACACTTCCTCAGTTGCATATCGTGCGAGGTTACCAAACTCCCTGCTGTAAGCATCCACAGAGAGTCGGCCTTGGGTGAAATTGCAAAATTCCTCATGTTTACGGTCCATGAGACCCTCCGGATTGTGATGTTCACGGAAAGCCTCGCTGAATTCAGCCCAAGTAGTGACATGGCCCGCTGGGCGCATAGCTCCATAATTCTCCCACCATAGACTGGCGGGGCCTTCAAGATGATATGCAGCAAAGGTGACCTTGTCAGCCTCCGCTACCAGCGCGGAACGCAGTTTGTGAGAGATACTGCGAAGCCAGTCATCAGCGTCGAGAGGCTCGACGGAGTGGTGGAACGTGGGTGGATGTAATTTGATAAAATCACTGAGTGACACCACATTAGTCCTCTGATGGTGTGCCGTGTTCTGTTCAATATGCTCCAACAAACGGTTGGTCTCCCGCTTGTTTCTCTCAGCTTCCATCATAACCTCGGCTAGGGAAGGAGGATGAGGCAGATTTGCATCCCTGACTTCACTGCCTTCGGCCTGCTCTTGAGGAGCAGGGTTAGTGCGCGTGTTGACCATCCTAGGTAAACAAAACAATGATTTAGTCAGAATGGAAAAATTCCGACATAGGATATAAAATGTAAGGAATAACTCGAAATGCAAGATGATCATCCGTATGACATGGTAAATACAGAAACTGCTTCTTTATTCCATCGTCATACACACCATAAAGGGTTTAGTACAAGACCAAACAAAGTACTATTACGGTGAAAAGAGGACTACATCTCATCGGAGGCATCCCAAGCTCCTATACATTATTTTTCTACACCTCCGGA
Source organism: Triticum dicoccoides (assembly GCF_002162155.2). NCBI lineage: Eukaryota > Viridiplantae > Streptophyta > Magnoliopsida > Poales > Poaceae > Triticum > Triticum dicoccoides. The sequence goes on from NC_041383.1 coordinate 191,012,764, forward strand.
AAGAGTACAAACTAGGTCATATCCCACGAGTCACGCGGGACGATAGACAACACAGCTAGTGCAAACTAGTGATACTGCCACTAACTCAGACCGATCCGTAGTAGTCCTCGTAGAAGTCACCTCCATAGCCTGGAAGCTCAACATGATCATCCGGAAACAGACGATCTCGCGGAGCTTGTGGACCATAGGGGCTAGGATGAGGCCTTGGACCAACAGACGGTGGCCTGCGGGGACCGCGAGGTGGGGTGATGCCTCCTACATCACGCCAACCCATCACGTCTGGCAGAGCAGATCTCACAGGATAGAGATCGCGCATATCCGAATATCCAGCTTGCACCGCCGGTGCGAACCGAGTCAATGTGGCCAGTGGTCAGCACGGGTATTGAAGAGCTCTAACCTCAAGGCCCGATTTTCACGGTCCTTATCCTCGAGCATCTCAGCAGTGGTGCGAGTCCGTGAATCCTCCTGGGTGGGGTCAGCATAGATAGCCTGGAGATACCCTTGTGCTCCTGGAAGTGATCCTGGCATATACCGGAAATCAGAGTCCCGAAATAGTCCAGATCTGACTCGCATGATGGTCATCATAGAGTAGGCGGCGTCCTGCACAGCCATCTCAATAGTAACCCCGAGTCCATAGGAGCAGTGAAGGGGCTCGGTGGACCCAGGATAAGATGGAAATATCCTGACAGTGCAGAGATACTGGCTTTGATTAAAGTCTCGGAATTGCTCTTCGACCGTGTACTCAGGATACCAACGGTATCCAGCCTCAGTCATTACCCTGACCAACATGGCAGTATGGCCGGGTACATCTAGGCATCGAGTCAGGCGAACCACTTGATTGAGGTCGCGAGTGGCCATCTGAAAGCACAATCATAATGCAAAGGCATTAGAATCTCTAGCAAAATTTCGGCAGCATAACAACTGTAAATGCTCAAGAAGGATTTTGAGACATTTGACAAAGGATTTCATACACACTCAACATCATCATATCAAAGTTCTGAAACCATCCTAACAACATAACGTGGTAGAAGAACTGAACTAGGCTTGTATCCATCAAACCTGTAAGGTACTACTGATTAGTAACACGTGAACCTGATAGAGAGAATAGATCCTAATTCCTTAACCCCCGATGGAAGAATAGACTGACTCAGATCATAATGTCATAAGATAAAGGAGTAAAAAGAGCCTTACGTTCCAACCCACAAACAATTCCCCTACATATAACTAAAGAATTTCTAGACTCAACATCGACCAGTTTGGCTTGGAGAACCTACAGGCAGTCCGGCTCTGATGCCAACGCTGTCAGGACCGCGACTCGATGTCACATCGATCTAGCCGGTAACACCTCATATCACTTTGCGGCCTCACGCACGGTATCCCCACAGGTGTCGCCTTACCTTTGCCCGGGACCGTTTGCGCCTTTTGGCTCACGTATATGATAGTGTCGCTAGCATCCATATGATAAGGAGCCCGGGCTGACATGACTAGTCGTAAACCCAAAGTGGCACAGACTTACAGGGACAGGCATCCATGACCCAGCTTCGAACGTGTCGGTCATCAGCAAGTGGGTCCGGGCTGTAGCACTGGGCTAGCAGGACTCCGGTAAACCGGGCTGTAGCGGGCTAACAGGACTCCGGTACTCAATGCGTGACATTTCCCCGAAGGGACAGACACAGGAACGAAGAAGGACACATGCCGGCCAGCCTAAGTGTTCCAGAGCAGTAGCAAGCTACCATGGCTCAACGGTAACACTAGGAGACATTTCCCGGTAAGAGAGGCTACTAAAGATAAACAACTAGGTAGTCAGATCCCACACATACCAAGCATTTCAATCATACACACAGTATGCTCGATATGTGCAAATACAACGAAGCATCACAACATGACTCTACGACACAAGTACTTTATTTAAGGCTCAGGGAGCCATACATAACATACACAAAGGTACGGGTCTCACGACCCAACATTCAAGTCATACAGTCATACAAACCAGCAGCGGAAGTAACTTGTCTGAGTACAGACAACTTGTAAAATAAAAGAGGCTTGGAAAGCCTAGCTATACTACGTGGTCCTTCACAAGCTCAGGATCACCACCTGGGCCTTTAGCCTACTCGTTGATGTCAACGTCTACGTAGAACCCATCAGAAGGGGTTGCAGCGTCTTCTGTAAAATGTAAATTATAGCAACATGAGTACAAAGGTACTCAGCAAGACTTACATCAGATCCTACATACATGCATATTATCAAGAAGGGTTGGTGGAGTTATTGCAGCAAGCCAGCTTTGACTCTTGGCTAGACTATCCTACGATACTCCAACTTGAAATGGTTTTGCGCACACGAGTCCACTACTCACCACTTCAATACACTACCGAGGATCCGCCTCCGTCTTTCTACGGAAGAGCCATCCTCGGCACTCACACTTATCTTGAGGCTTTTAGTAGTTTCCATTTACTTGTCTATGAACTGTATAGGCAACCAAGTAGTCCTTTACCGCGGACGCGGCTATTCGAATAGATCATGTTAACCCTGCAGGGGTGTACTTCTTCATACACGCTCTCACCTCTTACCGTCGTTTACACGACATGTACTCGGCAACCTTCAAGCGGAAGCCCAACGTGGGTGTCGGCCACGACCTACCTAATCACCTAAGCCTCCAGTCCAGGTTTATCGCCTATCCAGGTTCCATCCGCAGGGAGTCCGGCCGAGGTTTCCCATACGGCCCCGAACGATGTGAACAGGGTTCCCGAGATACCTAACGGTTATTCGGTACACCGTGCCACGTACCTACCGCATCACAGCCCACCCCTACGGTCAGCGCTGTCCACGGCCTCCAGTAGGCTACAAACACCAGAAACTACTTGCAACTCCTGGAAGGAGAACTAGGGTGAATAAGAAGCCGAGAGGGTCCATTGGTTTCGGGCCCAATGCATGGTAGTAGCTGATTCTTAAATCACACATACAGATCTCAGTGCTTAAGGTCGGCTTCAATGAAACAACCCACCATGTACTCCTACATGGCCTCTCATCGATACCTTTACCAAATCGTGTTCACCACACCACTCTCATTACTGACATAATCATTTCACTCTAGCCCATCACCCAGATGAACCAGACCTGACCCGACTCTAAGCATAGCAGGCATAGCAAGGTAGGAACAACACATACATATGGCTCAATCAACTCCTACACATGCTAGTGGGTTTCATCTAGTTACTGTGGCAATGACAGGTCATGCAGAGGAAAAGGGTTCAACTACCGTAGCACACAGCAGTTTGAATCGCGTTGTCTTAATGCAGTAAAAGAGAGCAGGAGCGAGAACAAGGGATTGTATCGATATGATCAAATGGTTGGTTGCTTGCCTGATGGTTCGATGCACTGATACGGTTCTTTGTTAGGGTAATCACGGTACTCCTCGGAGGCAGAACCTATCGCAAAGGACACCGATACACAACCATCACCAAACAATGTGCAACAATATGATGCATGCATGAAACATGGCAATATGAGTGTGTTGGGCTAATGCAACTAAGACCAGAAGGGTTTGAACCAATTTGAATCAAAGATTCAAATTTCAAACTCAGAACATGGCCCTTTAAAGTGCTTTTCCTTGTTCTGCATTAAACATTAAGTTAACTTGTTTAGTCATGCATGAAAATAGTACAGATGGATAGATTGGATTTTTCTGATCATTTTTCATATATAATTTGTCTGATTTGGAGTTACAGAATAAAAGTTATGAATTTTTGAAGTTTAAATTATATTCTGGAATTTCCTGATTTAATTTAAATCCAGAAATATATATATTGCGCCAGCATGACGTCAGCACGACGTCAGCGGTCAACTGCGGCTGGCTGGGGTCAAACCTGACGTGTGGGGTCCACACGTCAGTGACAGGGGGGTTTAACAGAGGTTAGTTTAATCCTAACTAAGAGTTAGTGGCGCTGGGGCCCACTGGTCAGTGTCAGGGGGGTTAACTAACAGTGATTAGCGCTAAGCTAACCACCTGGCCGATGGGGCCCACGCATCAGTGACTCTGGGGGGGGGGAGGGTCAAACCCCAGGTCGAACAAGTCAAACCCGCCGGCGGTTAGTCGCCGGCGAGGTCCGCGGCGTACATGTGCCCCGGGTTTCCTCTGTGGTGCTCCAAACGGCGTGCGGCTAGGTGCGTTGGAAAGCTAGCTCGATGGCGCGTCGGGCGGTGGCCGTGGCTGGGCCTGGGGTGGCCGGAGTCGACGGCGGCGAGCTCGGCTGCGGCCGCCGGGGTTCGGTCGTGCACGGAAACGGGGTTGGAGCTCGAAGGCGAGTGAAGCAAGGCGCTAGGGATGCTCTACGAGGCCTTACGAACTTGTTGGACTCGCCGGGGTGACCAAATGGTCACCGGAGCTGCGTCGACGGCGAGCTCGGCGACGGCGGAGGTTCGGCCGTGGTGGGAACGGAGTTTCGGCGCGGGAACGAGGGGGAAAAGAGAGGGAAACGGTGGCGGAGCTCACCGCGGTTGCAGCGGGCGTCGAAGCGGGCTCGGGGACGCACTGGAGACGGCGAATCGACGACGATGGTGGTCGGAGCCCGAGGAGGAAGACGATGGCGACGGCGGCTCCACAGGGCGTCCGGCGTCTTGTGGCTCGACGGAGAGCTTCAGGGCGAGGGGGCGGAGCTCCTGCGCGAGTCGGGAAGGCGAGGGGAGGCCGGTGGCGGCGGCTATGGCGAACGGCGGTGATGGGTGCGTTCGGACATGGGAGAGAGAGAGCAAGGGAGAGGAGAGGAAGAA
>NC_041383.1:191017831-191036608 GCF_002162155.2 Triticum dicoccoides
GAGGAGGGGAGAGGCAGGCAGGCAGGCGAGCTGGTGGCGTGGCGCGGTGGCGCGCGCGCGCGCCGGGCACGCTCCCCTCCCTCTGTCGAGGACGAAGACGACAGAGGAGGAGGCGGGCTGGGCCGCCTGCTGGCTGGGCCGGCCAGCTGCTGCTGGGCTGCACAGGGAGGAGCCCCAGGTAAGCTTCTCCTTCTTTATTTATTTTTGTTTTCTAATTTCTGTCATTTGTTTTGATTTAAATAAAATATTAAATCATTTTATTACCTTATGCCAATTTTTGCAGGAGCTAGATATATTATTCCAGAGCTCCCCAACAGGTGGCATAATTTTTGGACATATATTAATATATATAACTAATATATTTCCAATGCAAATATCTATGCATTAATTCCAAATGCCCAAAATAAATACCTATGAGCTCTTAAAAATATTGGTTTGATTTTTATCTCTGTCCAATATTTTCAGAGAGCAACATGAGCATTTTCTTGGACCCTTTTGGAGAAATTTTTATTTGGGTCATTTTCAAAATGATTCTGAGGGTCTCACAAATCCCCATTTCAAGTTTCTGATGAAAGAGTAAACATGATGCAACACTCTAATGCATGACTAGCTAGGGTGTGACATCCCCCTCCAGGGGTAGGCTGCGGAATGGTGTATAAAAAAGATTTAATGCTCGTAATGGAGACCACCTGGATATTCGTCGTAGCCTTTCTCCTTCCCTGGCTGTTGCATCGTGAGTTCGACAAGTCTACTGCCGGACAGGGCCTCTGATGAACGGAGTCCCGTGGAAAAAAAGAAAAAGAGAAAAAAAGAGTGACACACTTGAGAGCCCCTGGTGTGGTTAAGTCGCATTCTGGGCCTATCGTGGTTGTGCCCCTCCCCCTATTCCCATGGTATCTCCAGAGCATAATGATGTACGCGAAGGACCAGTCTTGCAATTTTGCAGGGGTTGGGGTTGGGGCCGCATTGCTACGCATGCTTGGAACATGCCAGGTGGTCTTGTTGTAGGTTACTCCGGGCGCGTTTAGCCGTGTCCGGTCGCTTAACGGCCGGACTCGAGAATTGCCTTAAGAGGCTGCACTGTACTTCTGCCGCGAGAGCCGCTGTATGTTCCTCCATTTGGAGAGAGCGTTCATTGTTTCCGTTGACCGTGATGACTCCTCAAGGGCCTGACATCTTGAGCTTGAGGTATGCGTAGTGCGGCACCGCGTTGAACTTTGCAAACGCGGTACGTCCGAGCAGAGCATGATAGCCGCTGCGGAACGGAACTATGTCAAAGATTAACTCCTCGCTTCGGAAGTTATTCGGGGATTCGAAGACCACTTCCAGTGTAACTGAGCCTGTACAATTGGCCTCTACACCTGGTATGACGCCTTTAAAGGTCGTCTTTGTGGGTTTAATCCTTGAGGGGTCTATGCCCATTTTGCACACTGTATCCTGATAAAGCAGGTTCAGGCTACTGCCTCCGTCCATCAGGACTCTGGTGAGGTGAAATCCATCATTGATTGGGTCTAAAACCAATGCGGCGAATCCACCATGGCGGATGCTGGTGGGGTGGTCCCTTCGATCAAAAGTGATTGGGCAGGAGGACCATGGGTTGAACTTTGGGGCGACTGGCTCCATCGTGTATACATCCCTAAGTGCATGCTTCCGCTCCCTTTTGGGTATGTGGGTTGCGTATATCATGTTCACCGTCCGCACTTGTGGGGGGAAACCCTTCTGTCCTCTATTGTTTCGCGGTCGGGTCTCTTCCTCGTCATTGCTATGCAGCCCCTTGTCGTTGTTCTCGGCAATTAGCTTGCCTGCCTGCTTGAATACCCAATAGTCCCTGTTGGTGTGGTTAGCTGGCTTTTCGGTGGTGCCGTGTATCTGGCACAACCGATCGAGTATTCGGTCCAAATTGGACGGACCCGGAGTAGTTCTTTTGAATGGCTTTTTCCGCTGACCGGGTTTAGAGCCTCTGAATCCGGCATTGACTGTCGTATCCTCATTATTGTCCCTGTTAATGCGGCATTTGTTCTTGTTGCAACGCGACCTGCCATTGCGGTCCTTGATATCCGGACTGCCAGAATTTTTGCTGAGGTTGTTGCTGCGGGCTAGCCAGCTGTCCTCTCCCGCGCAGAAGCGGGTCATGAGTGATGTGAGGGCTGCCATGGATTTCGGCTTTTCCTATCCCAGGTGCCGGGCAAGCCACTCGTCGCGGATGTTATGTTTGAAGGCCGCGAGGGCCTCCGCATCCGGACAGTCGATGATTTGATTTTTCTTAGTTAAGAACCGTGTCCAGAATTGTCTGGCCGATTCGTCTGGCTGCTGAATTTTATGGCTTAGGTCGTCAGCATCGGGTGGTCGCACATACGTGCCCTGGAAGTTATCAAGGAATGCGGCTTCCAGGTCCTCCCAACACCCAATTGATTCTGCTGGCAAGCTGTTAAGCCAATGCCGAGTTGGTCCTTTAAGCTTGAGTGGGAGGTATTTGATGGCGTGAAGATCATCACCGCGGGCCATGTGGATATGAAGTAGATAGTCTTCGATCCAAACCGCGGGGTCTGTTGTGCCATCATAAGATTCAATATTCACGGGTTTAAACCCTTCGGGGATTTGATGATCCAGTACTTCATCTGTGAAGCATAGTGGGTGTGCGGTGCCTCTGTATTGGGCTATATCACGACGAAGCTCAAAAGAGCTTTGTCTACTGTGTTCAGCCCGACCGGACTTGCTGTGTCCGGCACGACGGTTGTCGTCACGTATCATGGGGCACCCACGCGATCCGTAGATCGATCTTGATTGTCTTGCCTTATCCTCCAATATATCTCGCAAGTCTCGAGCGTTCCCCTGTGGCCTTGTGCTTTTCGAGCGATGCCGGGGTACGGTTCTAGTGGAGGGCCTAGAGGCCTCTTTCTCGCGGCCACGGGGTGGTCGGTCAGCCATACTGTGCGCTGGTGATGCAGGTTTATATGCCTCCTCCTCTAATCGGTGGAGCAGCTTGCGTTTGGGGTAGCTTTTGGAGGGGCGTTCGAGCTCATGCTCTTCGGCCGCAAGGACTTCAGTCCATCTGTCGGCTAGCAGATCCTGATCAGCTCTAAGCTGTTGCTGCTTTTTCTTGAGGCTGTTTGCCGTGGCCATAAGCCTGCGTTTAAAACGCTCTTGTTCGACGGGATCCTCAGGCACGACAAATTCGTCATCGTCGAGGCTTGCCTCGTCTCCAGAGGGAGGCATGTAATTATCATCCTCTACCTCTTCGTCTGCCGCTCTCTCATGAGGGATGGCTTCTCCGTCCTCCTTTGCTGAATCGTGCTGGAGGGGGTTGTCTTCGGCACTGTCTGGGGTATTATTATCTCCGGTGCCGGAATCTCCATTCTTGCTGTGGCGGGATTTAGAGCGGCGCCGCTGACGCCGGCGCTTGGGCTGTTTCTTGGAGGGGTCATCCTCCGCTGTTCCTTCGTCATTCCAATCCTTTGGGATATCCACCATGTATATTTCATATGATGAGGTGGCTTTCCAGTGCCCAGTAGGCGCTGGTTCTTGGTCGTCTCCGGCATCGTCGTCCATACCGTCGATGTCTTCGGAGTCGAAGTCTAGCATGTCGGTTAGATCGTCGACAGTGGCTACTAAGTGGGTGGTGGGTGGGCTTTGAATTTCTTCGTCGTCCGCATCCCAACCGTCCTGACCGCAGTCCGGCCTGGGCTCTACTGATAACAAGAGATACTTTAGCGAACTCAAGATGTCGTCGAAAGGTGCGTGTTGAAAAATGTCCGCAACGGTGAACTCCATGATCGGCGCCCAATCGGATTCGATTGGAGGGGTCGCAGGAGGTACGGAGTCCGATGAGGAGTCCAACACCTCGGAGTCACGAGCTTTACAAGGGACAAGGCCAGTATTCGGCTCCATCGCCATAGAGGTTGCAGCCCCCAAGGCGGTGTCTAGCCACCCGTCCTCGATCTGCGCAGCCGACTCCGAATCGAGGGTCGGAGCGGGCTCGTGTGCGGCCTCCAGGGCACTGTCCGGCTACAGAGCCAAATCATGCCCATCGTGACAGTGCGGCGCGCTCGGCTGTGGCTCGAATCCATCAAAGATCAAGTCTCCACGGATGTCAGCCGTGAATTTCAAACTTCGAAATCTGACCTGACGGCCAGGGGCGTAGCTTTCGATCTGCTCCAGATGGCCAAGCGAATTGGCCCGCAGTGCAAAGCCGCCGAATACGAAGATCTGTCCGGGGAGAAAAGTCTCACCCTGGACTGCGTCGTTGTTGATGATCGAAGAAGCCATCAAGCCTATCAGTGATGACACAGAGGAACTCTCAATGAAAGCACCAATGTCGGTGTCAAAACCGGCGGATCTCGGGTAGGGGGTCCCGAACTATGCGTCTAGGCGGATGGTAACAGGAGACAAGGGACACAATGTTTTACCCAGGTTCGGGCCCTCTTGATGGAGGTAAAACCCTACGTCCTGCTTGATTGATATTGTTGATGTGGGTATTACAAGAGTAGATCTACCACGAGATCAAGGAGGCTAAACCCTAGAAGCTAGCCTATGGTATGATTGTTGTTCGTCCTATGGACTAAAACCATCCGGTTTATATAGACACCGGAGAGGGCTAGGGTTACACAGAGTCGGTTACAATGGTAGGAGATCTACATATCCGTATCGCCAAGCTTGCCTTCCACGCCAAGGAAAGTCCCATCCAGACACGGGACGAAGTCTTCAATCTTGTATCTTCATAGTCTTGGAGTCCGGCCGATGATGATAGTTCGGCTATCCGGACACCCCCTAGTCCAGGATTCCCTCACTCGCCGTAGTCAATTCCTTGAACTTGTGCATAACCCTTAGCGACAAGCCGAGCTTGGTGGATCTAAACATTTCCATTCACATCGGTTTTCTTCTTAAAGACCCATTTGCAACCAATGGCCGTTACGCCAAGCGGCGGATCAACCAAGTCCCAGACTTGATTCCCATCCATGGACTTTAAATCGGATCTCATGGCCTCCAGCCATGCCTCAGAATCTGGGCTTACCATCACTTCCGCATACGTGGCTGGCTCGTCGCTTTCTAGCAACAATACATCACGCACTTTGCGCAATCTTTCCGACCTTCGTGGTTCCGGTGCCGCTTCCACTACGGGTTCCCTGACTGACTCCTGTATGATCTCATCACTAGCCGAGCCGTCCCCGAGTGGTCCTCGAATTTCTTTGAGTCGTACCGTCCTCCCACTAGCCTCCCGACTGAGAAACTCTTTCTCAAGGAAAACCCCGTTCCGAGCAACAAACACTTTGTTCTCTTCCCGGTTGTAGAAGCTATATCCCAAGGTTTCCCTCGGATATCCCATGAATATGCATTTATCCGACTTGGGTGTAAGCTTGTCTGACATAAGTCGCTTGACAAATGCTTCACAACCCAAAATCTTTAGAAAAGACAAACTGGGACTCTTCCCGGTCCACATCTCATGTGGTTTATTGTCTACAGATTTTGATGGTACCCTGTTAAGTGTGAAAGCTGCAGTTTCTAGAGCGTATCCCCAGAATGACAAGGATAAATCCGATTTGCGCATCATAGACCGGACCATGTCCAACAAGGTCCTATTCCTCCGTTCCGACACGCCGTTTCTCTATGGCGTACATGGAGGTGTGAGCTGAGGTACTATACCTCGGCTTTTCAGATGATCATCAAACTCCTAGCTCATGTACTCACCTCCACGATCAGATCATTGAAGTTTTATTGTCTTGCCAAGCTGATTCTCAACCTCATTCTGAAACTCTTTGAACTTTTCAAAAGTCTTCGACTTGTGCCTCATCAAATAGATATATCCATATCTGCTCAAGCCGTCAATAAAAGTCAGGAAGTACTGATAGCCACCTCTGGTAGTTGTGCTCATTGGACCACACACATCACTATGTATAAGTTCCAACAACTCGGACGCCCTCTCGCAACTCTTTGTGAAAGGAGACTTAGTCATCTTGCCAAGCAAGCATGATTCACATGTCTCGAACGACCCAAAGTCGGACGAAGTTAGGAGCCCATCATCATGGAGCTTCTTCATGCGTTTCAGACTAATGTGTCCAAGCTGGCAATGCCAGAAGTATGTCGGATTTATCTCATTAGGTTTATGCCTCTTGACATTCACGTTATAGACCTGTTCCTATTCTAGATTCAATATAAATAGCCCATCAACAATGGGTGCATAGCCATGGAACATACCAATTAAAAATATCAAACAACCATTGTCCTTTAAATTGAATTCATAACCTTGACTCATCAAACATGAGGCAGAAATAATATTCCGACTAAGTGCAGGAATGTAATAACAATTATTCAATTCCATAATGAATCCGGAAGGAAGCTGGAGCTGCATCATGCCGACCTCCAACGCAGCAACTCTTGCTTTGTTGCCGACCCTGATGTCAATCTCCCCTTGTGCCACACGCCTAGTTCTTACCAGCCCCTGCATCGAGTTGCATATGTGAACAACCAATCCGGTATCAAATACCCAAGAGCTACTAGGTATGCCAGCAAGGTAAATGTCTATAACATATGCAACAAGTGTACCTTTGCCCGAAGAAGCATTTCCGGCCTTCTTGCCATGCTCTGCAAGCCACTTGCTACAGTTCCTCTTCCAGCGACCGGTCTCCTTGCAGTGATAGAAAACAGTCTTCGAGTCCGGTCCAGACTTCGGCGTAGCGGCGGAGGTTACCGTCTCCGTGCCCTTTGCCTTAGCCTTTTTCTTGGACCAACTCTTCTTGAACTTAGCTGATTTCTGTACCATCAACACTTGATGCATGCCTTTCTTAATATCCTGCTCTGCCACTTTGAGCATCCCATGCAATTCAGTGAGCTTCTTATCCATGCCATGCATATGATAGTTTGAGATGAACGTACCATAGCTGGGCGGAAGAGAACCCAGAACTGCATCTGTTGCAAGCTCATCCAAGAGCGGGAAGCCCAACCGATCCAAAGCTTGCACGTATCCGATCATCTTGATCACATGTGGGCTCAGTGGATCACCTTCCTTCAGCTTGCAATCCATCAAGGATCACTAGACGTTGAACCTTTCGGTCCTAGCCTGTGTCTGAAACATGCTCATGAGACTCTCGATCATATCGTAAGCCTCAACATTTTCGAAATGCTGTTGCAAATCGGGTTCCATACAAGCCAGCATCAGACAACTGATCTTCGTTGATTCATCAATGAGTTTCTGGTAGGCATTCTTAGTTGTGGCATTAGCATTATCGGCAGGTTCCTTTGGAAGTGGATCCTCTAGAACATGTTCCTTTTCATCATGCTTGAGAACAATTCTCAGATTTCTATAACAGGTGGTAAAGTTTGTTCCATTCAGTTTATCCTTTTCCAGAATTGATTTCAATGCAAAGTTGGGTTGAGCAGGTGGTGCCATTGATCTACAACAGAAAATATGCAATCACTAAGCAATGTGTTTATGTAGAGTAATTCAAGCCTAAATAGAAATACTCCCACTAAAGTTAGCATCCCTCCACAAACTCTCAGCGATTCAGGATCCGACTAGCGCATGCGACTAGTGAGCTTTAGCATCACTGATAGCCAACATACCTATCCGGTAAGCAACTCCTTGCTAATCGTATCTCTATACGACTCCTGTTGGTCGGGAAGGTATCTTATACCCCGGCTCCCAACCTTCTTTGCCACAAGGCCCAAAACTGTTTTGATAGCCTTGTCAAGTTAACCTGATGCAGTGCATGTCCGTGTCCGACACGAACCCTTCAGTTCAAGGACACCTAGCTGTACCCCAATTTTATGAGCCCATTACTAGATGTACTTGACATGTGAAGGTGCAACATCGGGAATGGCATTTTACTTGATATTCATGAGGGATCTTTCTACCATTCTAACATGCATAGAAACAAAGAAGCATAACAATCACAAATAAACACATATTGTGAAATAGTATGGCTCCTTCATGGACGTTCTTCCAGGCCGGCTCTGACTCCGATGACCATCTACGAACTCCATCTTGTTTGTCACACCGGGACGCCAAGCCACCAACCTGATCTCTATTATCCAACTACTACAACTAGTAATGAATTTTACATAGAGTCACAAGTCGACACACATGTCGTTATACAATATAATGACAGCACTTTGGCTCCTACCAGCTGACAAACATGACACGGAGGCCATGTATAATTTACACACATGCATCACATACACATGAGCCATATTATTCACATCAAACCCTGCAAATAAAGTTATGCATAGAATCACATTCTACCGGTTTGAGTGATCGTGTACGAAATACAAGGTGCTACGCACACGGCGGTCCCACTAGCCGGTTAGCGGGTGGGGTTCAAAGGGGCAGCGCCCCTCGCGGGTGCGGACAGCGCCCGACGTTTTCGGGAATCACAGGTCACATCTGAACTCCGATCACGCCGAATTTTCTGATTTGACCGATCTTATCGATCATCGCGAGTCCGATTCGGTTTTACGTTTCACTGTTAACCCCGATGGCAGATACCGACCCGTAGGGGTAGGTTGTGTCACAACCTCATCAACTCCGATCATCAAAAGACATAGCCTCTTCAATCCCCATGTGCAATTGATCTCATCAACCGTGCACATAGCACATCTCTTCAAGGATAACATATCTCATCTGCTTCCTCCACATATCTAATGTGCATACGATCTGAATCCAAATCCTATAGCAGAGGCTCTGATACCACTGTTGGGATCTACGGTAGGGTGCGTCGACTGCAAATTAAAATTTTCCTACGCGCACAACAACAGGAACATGCTACGGGAGATGGATCATAGTTCGTTACCACTAGACGTGCAGTGCCGTGCAGCGAAAGAAGAGTTGGGGCAGCGCGTCCGCATGGATCGTCTCCTCCTCGTCCGATCTCCCTCGAACAACCGGTCGTCCGATCCCACGTACAAGTTCGCCGGAGCGGCACAAGTGCACCACCTCTAATGGTATCCGAGCCTGCAGGATGAACACCGTGTGGTAGACTGCTAGGTCCGATCACACAGTCGGTGGCGAGTGGAGGTGGCTATTCGCAACGCATGCAAACCCTAGTGACAGCGCCGAAGCGATCAACTTCATAAGTATGCCACACCTCCACTTTATATAGGCGTCCATCACGGGCTCAACACTTGGGCCTCGCATGGACCCTAAAGCCCACAAGTCTACTCGGCCACAATCCGAATACAGCTCGAATCACATCCGACCAGTGTCCTCGGATCCGACCTCATAGGTTCCTTCCCTTAAGCGCGCGACCCCTTAGGTTCAACTCATCTTGGTCGCAGTTCGGATCACCTTCGAACTGCATGGTTGGTAGCAGCCTCTAGCAAGGCATGCCGAACACCAAGCAGACCATGAAGCTAGTTAGGCGATCCTATACATCATACTTTTGTTCCCTTTGCCACACGATATATGTTGTCGGGCTCAAGGCGAGTCTGTCATCCTTGTGGTAGCCCGACCTCTTTCTCGTTCCAGTGATGCCGACCATTATCCGGATTATCTCATAATCCTTGTCGCATGGCCATGCTTATCCTGGTCGGATCACACGAGGGGCCCAGAGTATATCTCTCCTAATCGGAGGGGCAAATCCAATCTTGCTCGACCATGTCTCGCAACATGGGTCTGGACAAGCCTAAAACCTACCTTTGTAACTACCCAGTTATGGAGTAGCGTTTGGTTGGCCCAAAGCAGGTCTGTCACCATCCCGAGTACATGCGCCAGCTCAGGTCTTAGGACATAGAACGTATGTTGTACTAGAGACTCACAGATGACATATCGCTGCGTCTCATAGTTGGGTCTGTCCGACTCGGACCTTATCTCGACTCGGATTGGACTACATCAAATCCGACCAGATCCTTCTGAGTCCATATTATATGGTTATCATCCAATGCTCCATGGCTAGTGAGACCGAGCCATCCACCGTGTCATATGCTAGTCTAGTCTGACTTGTACCCACACGTCACTTGCGACTAGGGACAATTTAGGATGTATCATTAAACACAAGATCTCACAGACAAGTCACGTACTTGCCAACTAGTATCATTGATTGCATCCAAGGACTATCTTTATTCATAAACACATATGAAATATCATCATACATGATTGCCTCTAGGGCATATCTCCAACAAATATGCCCTAGAGGCAATAATAAAGTTATTATTTTTTTCCTTATTTCATGATAAATGTTTATTATTCATGCTAGAATTGTATTAACCGAAAACTTAGTACATGTGTGAATACATAGACAAAATACATTATCCCTAGTATGCCTCTACTAGACTAGCTCGTTAATCAAAGATGGTTATGTTTCCTAACTATAGACATGTGTTGACATTTGATGAACGGGATCACATCATTAGGAGAACGATGTGATGGACATGACCCATCCATTAGCTTAGCATTATGATCATTATAGTTTCATTGCTACTGCTTTCTTCATGACTTATACACGTTCCTCAGACTATGAGGTTATGCAACTCCCAAATACCGAAGGAACACTTTGTGTGCTACCAAACATCACAACGTAAATGGGTGATTATAAAGGTGCTCTACAGGTGTCTTCGAAGGTGTTTGTTGGGTTGGCATAGATCAAGATTAGGATTTGTCACTCCGTGTTTCGGAGAGGTATCTCTAGGCCCTCTCGATAATACTCATAACTATAAGCCTTGAAAGCATTGTGACTAATGAGTTAGTTGCGAGATGAAGTGTTACGAAACGAGTAAAGAGACTTTCTGGTAATGAGATTGAACTAAGTATGATGATACCGACGATCGAATCTCGGGCAAGTAACATATCGATGACAAAGGGAACAACGTACGTTGTTATGCGGTTTGACCGATAAAGATCTTCGTAGAATATGTAGGAGCCAATATGAGCATCCAGGATCCGCCATTGGTTATTGACCGGAGATGTGTCTCGGTCATGTCTACATAGTTCTCGAACCCGTAGGGTCCGCACGCTTAACGTTCGATGATGCTATGTATTATGAGTAATGTGTTTTTGATGACCGAATATTGTTCGGAGTCCCAGATGAGATCACGAACGTGACAAGGACTCTCGAAATGATCGATACATAAAGACTGATATATTGGACGACTATATTCAGACACCGGAAGTGTTCCAGAAAAGCTTCGAATAAAACAGGAGTGTCGGAGGGTTACCTGGGCCACATGGGCCTTGGTGGAGAGAGGGAGGGGCAGCCAGGGCAGGCCACGCGCCCCCTCCCCCTTGGGTCCGAATTGGACTAGGGAAGGGGGGGGGGGGGCGCCCCCCTTTCCTTCGTTCTCTCCCTCTCCTTCCTTCTCCCTCTCTCCCTCTTGATGGAATCCTACTAGGATTAGTAGTCCTAGTAGGACTCCCCTTGTGGGGCGCGCCCTAGGAGGGCCAGCCAACCTCCCCCTTGCTCCTTTATATACGGAGGCAAGGGGGCACCCTAGAACACACAAGTTTCTCTCCCAACCATGTGGGGTGCCCTCCTCCACAGTTACACACCTTGATCATACCATCGTAGAGCTTAGGCAAAGCCCTGTGCCGGTAGCATCATCATCACCATCGCCAAGCCATCGTGCTGACGGAACTCACACTCGTCCTCAACTGGATCAAGAGCACGATGGACGTCATTGAGATGAACGTGTGCTGAACACGGAGGTGCCGTACGCTCGGTACTTGGATCGGTTGGATCGTGAAGACGTTCGACTACATCAACCGCGTTATTGAAACGCTTCCGCTTTTGGTCTACGAGGGTACATGGACACACTCTCCCCTCTCGTTGCTATGCATCACCTAGATTGATCTTGCGTGATCGTAGGAAATGTTTTGAAATTACTGCGTTCCCTAACAGTGGCATTTGAGCCAGGTCTATGCGTAGATGTTATATGCATGAGTAGAACACAAAGAGTTATGGGTGATAATAGTCATACTGCTTACCACCAACGTCTTACTTTGATTCAGCGGTATTGTTTGATGAAGCGTCCCGAACCGACATTACATGACCATGTTCATGAGACTAGTTCTACTGACATGCTTTTGCACATAGGTGGCTAGCGGGTGTCTGTTTCTGCAACTTTAGTTGAATCAAGTTTGACTACGGCCGGTCCTTGTTGAAGGTTAAAACAACACACTTGACAAAAAATCGTTGTGGTTTTAATGCATAGGTAAGAACGGTTCTTGCTAGAAGCCTGTAGCAGCCACGTAAAACTTGCAAGAACAAAGTAGAGGACGTATAACTTGTTTTTGCAGTGCTTGCTGTGATGTGATATGGTCAAGGCATGATGTGATATAAATTGTTGTATGAGATGATCATGTTTTATAACAAAGTTATCGGCAACTGGCAGGAGCCATATGGTTGTCGCTTTATTGTATGCAATGCAATCGCAATGTAATTGTTTTACTTTATCACTAAGCAGTAGCAATAGTCGTAGTAACAATAGTTGGCGAGACGACAACGATGCTACGATGGAGATCAAGGTGTCGCGCCGGTGACGATGGAGATCATGACGATGCTTCGGTGATGGAGATCATGAGCACAAGATGATGATGGCCATATCATGTCACATATTTTGATTGCATGTGATGTTTATCTTTTATGCATCTTATTTTTCTTGGTACGGCGATATCATTATAAGATGAACCCTTACTAAATTTCAAGGTATAAGTGTTCTCCCTGAGTATGCACCGTTGCTACAGTTCGTCGTGTCGAGACACCACGTGATGATCAGGTGTGATAAGCTCTATGTTCACATACAACGGGTGCAAGCCAGTTTTGCACACGCAGAATACTCGGGTTAAACTTGTCGAGCCTAGCATATGTAGATATGGCATCGGAACACTAAGACTGAAAGGTCGAACGTGAATCATATAGTAGATATGATCAATATAGTGATGTTCAGCATTGAAAACTACTCCATCTCACATGATGATCGGACATGGTTTAGTTGATTTGGATCACGTGATCATTTAGATGACTAGAGGGATGTCTATCTAAGTGGGAGTTCTTAAGTAATATGATTAATTGAACTTTAATTTATCATGAACTTAGTCCTGATAGTTATTTTGTGTGTCTATGTTATTGTAGATCAATGGCCCATGCTACCGTTCCTTTGAATTTTAATGCGTTCCTAGAGAAAGCTAAGTTGAAAGATGATGGCAGCAACTACACGGACTAGGTCCATAACTTGAGGATTATCCTCATTGCTACACAGAAGAATTACGTCCTAGAAGCACCGTTGGGTGCCAGGCCTGCTGTAGATGCTACTGATGACGTTAAGAACGTCTGGCAGAGCAAAGCTGATGACTAATCGATAGTTTAGTGTGCCATGCTTTACGGCTTAGAATCGGGACTTCAAAGACGTTTTGAATGTCATGGATCATACGAGATGTTCCAAGAGTTGAAGTTAATATTTCAAGCAAATGCCTGAGTTGAGAGATATGAAGTCTCCAACAAGTTCTACAACTGCAAAATGGAGGAGAATAGTTCTGCCAGTGAACACATACTCAAAATGTCTGGGTACCATAACCACTTGACTCAGCTGGGAGTTAATCTTCCTGATGATAGTGTCATTGACAGAGTTCTTCAATCACTACCACCAAGCTATAAAGGCTTTGTGATGAACTATAATATGCAAGGGATGAACAAGACTATTCCCGAGCTCTTCGCGATGCTAAAGGCTGCGGAGGTAGAAATCAAGAAGGAGCATCAAGTGTTGATGGTCAACAAGACCACTAGTTTCAAGAAAAAGGGCAAAGGGAAGAAGGGGAACTTCAAGAAGAACGGCAAGAAAGTTGCTGCTCGGGAGAAGAAACCCATGTCTGGACCTAAGCCTGAAACTGAGTGCTTCTACTGCCAAGGGACTTGACACTGGAAGTAGAACTGCCCCAAGTATTTGGCAGATAAGAAGGATGGCAAAGTGAAAGGTATATTTGACATACATGTTATTTATGTGTACCTTACTAATGCTCGTAGTAGTGCCTGGGTAGTTGATATTGGTTCTGTTGCTCATATTTGCAACTCGAAACAGGGGCTACAGATTAAACAAAGATTGGCTAAGGACGAGGTGATGATGCGCGTGGGAAATGGTTCCAAAGTCAATGTGATCGTCGTCGGCACGCTACCTCTACATCTACCTTCAGGATTAGTTTTAGACCTAAATAATTTTTCTTTGGTGCCAGCGTTGAGCATGCACATTATATCTGGATCTTGTTTGATGCGAGACTGTTATTCATTTAAATCAGAGAATAATGGTTGTTCTATTTATATGAGTAATATCTTTTATGGTCATGCACCCTTGCTGAGTGGTCTATTTTTGATAAATCTCGATAGTGATGATACACATATTCATAATATTGAAGCCAAAAGATGCAAAGTTGATAATGATAGTGCAACTTATTTGTGGCACTGCCGTTTGGGTCATATCGGTGTAAAGCGCATGAAGAAACTCCATGCTGATGGACTTTTGGAATCACTTGATTATGAATCACTTGGTACTTGCGAACCGTGCCTCATGGGCAAGATGACTAAAACTCTGTTCTCCGGAACAATGGAATGAGCTACTGACTTATTGGAAATAATACATACAGATGTATGCGGTCCAATGAGTGTTGAGTCTTGTGGCGGGTATCTTTATTTTCTTACCGTCACAGATGATTTGAGCAGATATGGTTATATCTACTTAATGAAGCATATGTCTGAAACATTTGAAAAGTTCAAAGAATTTCAGAGTGAAGTGGAAAATCATCATAACAAGAAAACAAAGTTTCTATGATCTGATCGTGGAGGAGAATATTTGAGTTACGAGTTTGCTCTTCATTTGAAACAACATGGGATAGTTTCACAGTTAACACCACCTGGAACACCACAGCGAAATGGTGTGTCCTAACGTCGTAATCGTACTTTATTAGATATGGTGCGATCTATGATGTCTCTTACTGATTTACCGCTATTGTTTTGGGGTTATGCTTTAGAGACGGCTGCATTCACTTTAAATAGGGCACCATCAAAATCCGTTGAGATGACGCCTTATGAACTGTGGTTTGGCAAGAAACCAAAGTTGTCATTTCTTAAAGTTTGGGGCTGCAAGGCTTATGTGAAAAAGCTTGAACCTGATAAGCTCGAACCCAAATCGGAGAAGTGCGTCTTCATAGGATACCCAAAGGAAACTTTTGGGTACACCTTCTATCATAGATCCGAAGGCAAAACATTTGTTGCTAAGAATGGATCCTTTCTAGAGATGGAGTTTCTCTCGAAAGAAGTGAGTGGGAGGAAAGTAGAACTTGATGAAGTAATTGTACTTTCCCCTTATTGGAAAGTAGTTCATAAAAAAAATCAGTTCCAGTGATTCCTACACCAATCAGTGAAGAAGCTAATGATGATGATCATGAAACTTCAGATCATGTTACTACCGAACCTTGTAGGTATTCCATAGTAAGATCCGCACCAGAGTGGTACGGTAATCCTGTTCTGGAAGTCATGTTACTAGACCATGGTGAACCTACGAAATATGAGGAAGCGAGGATGAGCCTAGATTCCGTGAAATGGCTTGAGGCCATGAAATATGAGATGGGATCCATGTATGAGAACAAAGTGTGGACTTTGGTGGACTTGCCCGATGATCGGCAAGCCATAGAAAATAAATGGATCTTCAAGAAGAAGACCGACGTAGACGGTAATGTTATTGTCTACAAAGCTCGACTTGTTGCGAAAGTTTTTCGACAAGTTCAAGAAGTTGACTATGATGAGACTTTCTCACCCGCAGCGATGCTTAAGTCTGTCTGAATCATGTTAGCAATTGCCACATTTTATGATTATGAAATTTGGCAGATGGATGTCAAAACTGCATTCCTGAATGGATTTCTAGAAGAACAGTTGTATATGATGCAACCAGAAGGTTTTGTCAATCCAAAGGGTGCTAACGAAGTGTGCAAGCTCCAACGATCCATTTATGGACTGGTGCAAGCCTCTCGGAGTTGGAATAAACGCTTTGATAGTGTGATCAAAGCATATGGTTTTATACATACTTTTGGAGAAGCCTGTATTTACAAGAAAGTGAGTGGGAGCTCTGTAGCATTTGTAATATTATATGTGGATGACATATTGCTTATTGGAAATGATATAGAATTTCTGGATAACATAAAGGGATACCAGAATAAGAGTTTTTCTATGAAAGACCTTGGAGAAGCTGCTTACATATTAGGCATCAAGATCTATAGAGATAGATCAAGACGCTTAATTGGACTTTCACAAAGCACATACCTTGATAAAGTTTTGAAGAAGTTCAAAATGGATCAGTCAAAGAAAGGGTTCTTGCCTATGTTACAAGGTGTGAAGTTGAGTCAGACTCAATGCTCGACCACTGCAGAAGATAGAGAGAAAATGAAAGTCATTCCCTATGCTTCAGCCATAGGTTCTATCATGTATGCAATGCTGTGTACCAGACATGATTTATGCCTTGCTATAAGCATAACAGGGAGGTACCAAAGTAATCCCGGAGTGGAGCACTAGACAGCGGTCAAGAACATCCTAAAATACCTGAAAAGGACTAAGGATATGTTTCTCATTTATGGAGGTGACAAAGAGCTCGTTGTAAACGGTTACGTCGATGCAATCTTTGACACTGATCCGGATGACTCTAAGTCGCAAAAGGGATACATATTTTTATTGAATGGAGCAGTTGTCAGTTGGTGCAGTTCCAAGTAAAGCGTCGTGGCGGGATCTACGTGTGAAGCGAAGAACATTGCTGCTTCGGAAGCAGTAAATGAGGAGTCTGGATGAAGGAGTTCATATCCAATCTTGGTGTCATACCTAGTGCATTGGGTCCAATGAAAATCTTTTGTGACAATACTGGTACAATTGCTTTGGCAAAGGAATCCATATTTCACAAGAGAACCAAGCACATCAAGAGACGCTTCAATTCCATCCCTCATCAAGTGTCAGAAGGGGACATAGAGATTTGCAAGATACATACGGATCTGACTATTGTAGACCCATTGACTAAGCCTCTTCCACGAGCAAAACATGATCAGCACCAAAGCTCCATGGGTGTTAGAATTGGATTAACCAGAAACTTAGTACATGTGTGAATACATAGACAAAACACATTGTCCCTAGTATGGCTCTACTAGACTAGCTCGTTAATCGAAGATGGTTATGTTTCCTAGCCATAGACATGTGTTGTCATTTGATGAACGGGATCACATCATTAGGAGAATGATGTGATGGACATGACCCATCCATTAGCTTAGCATTATGATTGTTACAGTTTCATTGCTACTGCTTTTATCATGACTTATACACGTTCCTCAGACTATGAGATTATGCAACTCCCGAATACTGGAGGAACACTTTGTGTGCTACCAAACGTCACAATGTAAATGGGTGATTAGAAAGGTGCTCTACCGAAGGTGTTTGTTGGGTTGTCATAGATCGAGATTAGGATTTGTCACTCCGTGTTTCGGAGAGGTATCTCTGGGCCCTCTCGGTAATACTCATCACTATAAGCCTTGCAAGCATTGTGACTAATGAGTTAGTTGCGGGATGAAGTATTACGGAATGAGTAAAGAGACTTGCCGGTAACGAGGTTGAACTAGGTATGATGATACCGACGATCGAATCTCGGGCAAGTAACATACCGATGACAAAGGGAACAACGTATGTTGTTATGCGGTTTGACCGATAAAGATCTTCGTAGAGTATGTAGGATCCAATATGAGCATCCAGGTTCCACTATTGGTTATTGACCGGAGATGTGTCTCGGTCATGTCTACATAGTTCTCAAACCCGTAGGGTCCGCACGCTTAATGTTCGATGATGATATGTATTATGATTGTGTTTTTGATGACCAAAGATTGTTCGGAGTCCCGGATGAGACCACGGAGGTGACAAGGGGTCTCGAAATGGTTGAGACATAAAGATTGATATATTGGACGGCTATATTCGGACACCAGAAGTGTTCCGGAAAAGTTTCGAATAAAACCGGAGTGCCGGAGGGTTACCGGAACCTCCCAGAGGAACTAATGGGCCACATGGGCCTTGGTGGAGAGAGACAGGGGGCGGCCAGGGCAGGCAACGTGCCCCCTCCACCTTAGGTCTGAATAGGACTAGGGAATGGGGGGGGGGCGCCCCCCTTTCCTTCTCCCTCTCCCTATTCTTCCTTCCCCCTCTCTCCCTCTTGGTGGAATCCTACTAGGACTAGTAGTCCTAGTAGGACTCCCCTTGTGGAGCGCACCCTAGGACGGCCGGCTGGCCTCCCCCTTTCTCCTTTATATACATGGAATGGGGGCACTACTACAAAAAAAAGACACATCCGTGACATTTTGGGCCGAATGAATTTTTTTTCTGTCATACATATGACACTTCTATGACGATAATTGTGACAAAACCCGGTATCATCATAGATGTGGTGGGCTCCTACTTCTATGAAAAAAATCATGACAGAAAATGGGCTTTTCGTCCTGGGTAGGCCGGAGACGCAGCTGCATGACATTCTTTGGGCCGTCCATGACGGAAAAAACCATGGTAGAAGCGAGGGGGAGGAAAATTTCATGGAGTTGCCGGTTATGGTGGGAGGTCGGGGGCCAAGCGATGCGCGTTTCTCTTGTACGTATGCGCGTGTGTGCGAGGCATTGGCTCTAATTGAACCCGAGCGAGGCGTTGGGCTCTAACTGAACCCGAGTGATTACACTGCAGGCTACGCGTTACTGAACCCGAGCGATCGATCGAGGGCTGTTAACTAAACCCGATGGATCGATTCATTCGCTACTGCTGCTAACTGAGCCGATCGATCCTGCCTCTGGGATGAACA